>NC_052944.1:61590210-61778017 GCF_013358895.1 Oreochromis aureus | reverse complement strand
AGGTGGGATTGAACCCGACCTTTGAGCTGCAGAGCCGTGTCATTACGTGATTGCGCCACCCTGGAAAGGCGGCGGTCTGAAAGGACAGATACTTGGGCAGTCAGAAAATAGATCGCGGTGAGGCAGCACGCCGTTTTTGGAGTTACAAGCGTCGTGTAACTCAAAAACTAGGAGGAGCTAGCACCATAATTCTTGTACTGGGTGAATCAGCGGACTTTGGTGTATTTTTGACTGCGATTTTCATAGCTTCGTTCTACCTCGTCGCGGAGATATGACGAGAGAAGAAGCGCTTTATTCCAGAGTTTGAAGACTGAGAGAAGGACAGATTTCCACCCTCAAACAAACGTAATTCATTGCTCAACGGTAGATATTGTAAAAACTGCTTCACTGTGAGTGTCAGCAGTGTCTGAAGATATATTGGACAAGCCTCATGTCCTAACTTTGCTTTGTTGAGAGATATTAGGCGTTGCAAAATGCCTCCGTTGCAGAATTTCAGCTCCTGAATTTCAAAACCTCCCATGAGACTTTGAATGGAGTATTGAGGACAACTGTGTCACTCCGGGAGCAGAATTGCAGCGGTACGTCTCACAATAGGAGATAGTGACATTGTCTGAAAAGTCCAACAAAAATACCTACGTTTTGATGTATAATTTGTGGGGTTGGTGGAAATTGAGTCAGTAGCAAAAAGTTGTTTGACATGAGAAAATTCAGAACGGACCAGCACTCACTCTGACTTAATTGCATAGCAACCATAACCTCGCATGTATTTTCTGAAAAATCACAGACTTTTGCAACTGAAAACTTAAAGTATAAAATTAAAAAGCGGTAGAAGATCTGAAAAAGCTGAATCATTCAGGAATAGCCAATAGTCTGAGAACATTTAAAAGTTTGAATGGGTTTCTAGGTGAAAAGTATGACAAAGTAGTTAAGTTTCAAAAGACAAGCAAGTTTTAGCAGGGTGTGGAAGTTCCATTCATTTCAATGGGACAAATTAAAAGGAGTGTAATATTTTCAAAAAGTATATGATAATAAACACCAAAAGTCATAGCCAGCATTAGCAGAGAAGAGCAGAACAGTTTAGAGTTTGAGACTGAGAGAAAATCGGCGTGAAAACTGAGAAAGTAGATAAGTGCCAAAAAGTGTCGGAAGCAACTGGGGAATAATAACTAGAAAAATTTTGCATTTCCTGCGAAAATGCTGTGTGGATGCTATAACATGCTGAAGCTGTCTGCTGAAAAGCTGAAAAAGATGAAAAAGTTGCAAAAAGTTGTATGGTGGTGAAAAAATGTCGCCCTGAGCAGATTCGAACCTGGCCCTCCCTGGGCTCAAGGTAGCTACTCATCTCACTGAGCCAAAGTCATTCTCACAAAGAAGAGGTGGAGAGACGGACAATTTCTGCTGAAATTAGCAGAAGCTGCTGAGAATTGTGCTGATAAGAGGTGAAAAAGGCTGAAAATTTTGCAGAAAAGAGGTAGAATCAGCAGAATTTCTGCTGAAAAAGAGGTGAAAAAGCAGAAAATTGCAATGAAAAGAGATGAATCAGCAGAATTTCTGCTCAAAAAGAGTTTTTCTGAAAACAGCTGAGATCTGTGCTAATAAGAGGTGAAAAGGCTGAAAAATTTTTGCAGAAGAGGTGAATAAGCAGATTTCGGCTGAAAAGAGGTGAAAATTCTGCTGAAAAGAGTTCAATCAGCAGAATTTCTGCTGAAAAAAAGTTCTGCAGAACTTTTCAGAATTCTGCTGAAAAGATGTTTTGCTGAAAATAGCTGAAAAAGCTGGGATTTGTGCTGAAAAAGTGGTGACTGAAGATTCTGCTGAAAACGGGTTATAAAGCTGAAATTTGTGTTGAAAAGAGTAAAAAGTTTAACTGTTAACTGAAGAAATGTTGCCATAAGCGGGATTTGAACCCGGGCCTCCCAGTCTGAGAACGGACGTCCATCTCACTGAGCTAAAACACAGGTCAACCGGCAAGGAAAATCAGTGAGGCCACTGATAATATGAGCAACTTGAAGAATAACTAGAAAATTTGCATTTCGCGAAAATGCAGTGTGGATGCTGTAATGTTGAAGCTGTCTGCTGAAACTAGCAGAAAAAGCTGAAAAGTTGCAGAATTTGTAAAAGTTTTGCAGAAGCAAAGGAACTTTGCTAAAATGTAGTAACTTAGCAGAACTGTAATATCTTAGAGGAAACATAATACTTGGCAGAAATACAATAGCATAGCAGAACTTAGCAGAAATAATGTAACTTACCAGAAACACGATAACTTGTCAAAAATACTAGAATTTAGGAGAAATAGTATAAGATAACAGAAAGAATATATTTAGCCAAACATTCTTAAACTTAACAAAAATACTATGATTTAGCAGAAATACTATGATTGAGCAGAAGTACTAAGATGTAGTAAAAGTACTTTGATTTAACAGAAATACAATTATGGAGGAGTAATACTTTAAAATGGGAGAAATATTGATACACACACATACACAGAGACTAAAGGGAACAGTATTTGTGCCATGGAGTGTTAACAAGAATTTGAGGTCCATATTAGAAAAGCTGCTAAAATCATAAATGTTTGCAGAATTGGGAAAGAGAGCGAGCGCCTGGAAAACAGGGTGATGAGCAGTCAGAATTAGATTGCGGTGAGAGGCGAAAAAAACGCCGCTTTTTGAGAGTTATAAAACGTCGTGTAACTCAAAAACTAGTTGGACTAGAAGCATAATTCTTGTACTGGGTGAATCAGCGGACTTTGGTGTACTTTGACTGTGATTTGCATTGCTCTTTGTACATCTGTCGCTGAGATATGACGAGAGAAGAAAGGGCAGACCTCAGATATGATTGGCTGGCTGGGAAGCCGTGCAGGCCCTGATTTGTAAATTTGAATGTTGCATCCCTAAGATAAGATTGGCTGGGTGAGAAGCCGTGCAGGCCCTGATATGTAAATTTGAATGCCTCAGTCCTCACAGAGGATTGGCTGCCTGGGGACCTGGCAGAAATATATAGAAATACTATGA
Organism: Oreochromis aureus; assembly: GCF_013358895.1. Taxonomy (NCBI): domain Eukaryota; kingdom Metazoa; phylum Chordata; class Actinopteri; order Cichliformes; family Cichlidae; genus Oreochromis; species Oreochromis aureus. Next base: position 61,775,006 of record NC_052944.1, on the reverse strand, counting down.
TTAAGCATAAATACTACATTTAGCATAAATACTATATTAAGCACAAATCCTATAATAAGCAGAAATACTATATCAAGCAATATAAATATCCTATAAAAATCCTATAAAAAGCAAAAATACTGTACTATGATTTGGTAGAAAACTATAATTAATCAGAAATACTAAATTTAGCAAAAATCTTATAAAACAGCAGAAATGCTATGATTTAGCACAATAGTAATAACTTAAACAGAAAAATTGGAAAAGCAAAATGGACAGCTGAAAAATGCTGAACATGCTAAGGGTCCTTCAATATATAAATTGTCGAAAAAAATATATAAAAAAATCGATGGACAAAAAATATATAACAGCCACACAATCACAAATATGGACACATATCTAAAACACACATGCACAGAGATCCACACACACACACACTCACACACACACACACAGGATCCAATTCAGTCAACCAGTAAATATATATTGAATTTGAATCTTACAATGAGATCATCCATAAAAGACTCTTTCTCTCTCTCTCTCTCTCTCTCTCTCTCTCTCACACACACACACACACACACACACACACACACACAGATCCAATTCAGTCAACCAGTCTAAATATATTGAATTTGAATCTTACAATGAGATCATCCCATAAAAGGCTTTCTCTCTCTCTCTCTCTCTCTCTCTCTCTCACACACACACACACACACACACACACACACACACACACACACACACACATACACACAAGATCCAATTCAGTCAACCAGTCTAAATATATTGAATTTAAATCTTACAATGAGATCATCCCATAAAAGGCTTTCTCTCTCTCTCTGTCACACACACACACACTACACACACACACACACACACACACACACACAAGATCCAATTCAGTCAACCAGTCTAAATATATTGAATTTGAATCTTACAATGACATCATCCCATGAAAAGGCTTTCTCTCTCTCTCTCTCTCTCTCTCTGTCACACACACACAGACACACACACACACAAGATCCAATTCAGTCAACCAGTCTAAATATATTGAATTTGAATCTTACAATGAGATCATCCCATAAAAGGCTTTTCTCTCTCTCTCTCTCTCACACACACACACACACACACACACACACACAGGGAGAGAGAAGTAAGTTTCTAGCTCAGTCAAGCAGCCTGGGATCTGCTGAATTTGAATCCACCAATCAGAGAGCCTGTGCACTTTTTCCCGCCAAAACAGGTGCACGCAGCACAGAGAGACACAGGACTTTTGCAGTCTATTTTCATAATGACGACTCCCCTCAAACAAATGACCATAAATTCCTAACCGTGAGGGGCTAAAACAGTCATTCTTAGACCATTTTATTCAGAAGACATTTAAAATAAAAATATGAAATATTAGAGATATATGACATAGATGATTGGTGGGCTTAGAAGCCATGAAGGTCCCAATATGCAAATTTAAATGTGCCACGACTCAGATATGATTGGCTGGCTGGGAAGCCATGAAGGCAACAATATGCAAATTTAAATGTGCCAGGACTCAGATATGATTGGCTGGCTGGGAAGCCATGAAGGTCCCAATATGCAAATTTGAATGTGCCAGGACTCAGATATGATTGGCTGGCTGGGAAGCCGTGCATGACTTGATATGTCAATTTGAAAATTACAGTCCTCACAGAGGATTGGCTTCCTGAGGAGCTGGCAGGAATACATAGAAATACTATGATTACCCAGAAATACTGCGTTTAGTAGAAATACTATGTTTTAGCACAAATACTATAATTAAGCAGAAATATTATATTAAGTACAAATACTATAAAATAGCAGAAATAGTATGATTTAGCACAAATGCTGTATTTAGCACAAATCTTATAAAATAGCAGAAATAGTATGATTTAGCAGAAATGCTGTATTTAGCACAAATACTGAAAAGCAGCACAAATGCTATGACTTAGCACAATAGTAATAACTTAAATAGAAAACTGGAAAAGCAAAATGAACAGCTGCAAAAGTCCCACAAGCACAGAGAGACACACACAGGATCAAATTCAGTCAACCAGTCTAAATATATTGAATTTAAATCATACAATAAGATGCTCCAATAAAAACTCTCTCTCGCCCTCTCTCTCTCTCTCTCTCTCTCACACACACACACACACACACACACACACACACACACACACACACACACACACACACACACACACACACACACACACACACAAGATCCAATTCAGTCAACCAGTCTAAATATATTGAATTTGAATCTTACAATGAGATCATCCCATAAAAGGGTTTCTTTCTCTCTCTCTCTCTCTCTCTCTCTCTCTCTCTCTCTGTCACACACACACACACACACACACACACAGCGAGAGAGAAGTAAGTTTCTAGGTCAGTCAAGCAGCCTGGGAGCTGCTGAATTTGAATCCACCAATCAGAGAGCCTGTGCACTTTTTCCCGCCAAAACAGGTGCACGCAGCACAGAGAGACACAGGATTTTTGCAGTCTATTTTCATAATGACGACTCCCCTCAAACAAATGACCATAATTTCCTAAATCAGAGGGGCTAGAACGGTCATTCTTACACCGCTTTGTTCAGAAGAGATGGGGAATCTTAAAGTGTTGACACTTTATCATTAAAATATGAATTATTAAAGATATTTGACTTCTAATGCACCATAACTGAGTAGAGCAAAGCAAAACTGCCTTGACTTGCCCTCAAACAACGCTTTCTAACTCTAAATCTATTTGGAGTATCAATATCATTCTTTCACCGTAAGAGACAGCAGGCTTTGGTGAACAGTCATGGAAATTTTCAGGTCTCTGTGGAAATCCATTAAAAAGATATGACAAGAGAAAAAAGTGGTTCATTTCCAGAGTTTGAAATCTGAAGAAATCTGAGCGAAGGACGAATTTCCTACCCTCAAACAAGTCTAACTCATTTCAGAACGGTAATAGGTGAGAAAATAATTCTTGAATTGTGAGCGTCAGGAGTGTCTGAAGATATACTGGGACAAGCCTTATGTCTTAACTTTGCTTCGTTAAGGAGATATGACGATTCGAATATGCCTCTCATTACACAAATCAAGCGGTGATTTTGAACAAGCTCTCCATTGACTTTCTATGGAGAGTTTTGCGACTTTGTGTTGGTCTGAGGAGATTTGCCAAAATTCTATAAATCTCACAACAATGATGGTGACATTTTCTGAAAGCCAGCAAAAATACCTACGTTTTGATGTATAATTTGTGTGGGTTGAGTGAAAATTGAGTGAGTAGCAAGAAGTTGTTCGGACATGAAGAGAAAATTGCCAAAGGTACAGTGGCTCACTTAGAACCAACTGCATAGCAACCATAACAACGCATGTATTTTGTGAAAATCACAAAGATGAAACTCAAAACTTAAACAGGGATAAGATGAAAATGGTAACAGATATGAAAAAGCTGAATCATTCATAAATAGCCCAATAATTTGAGAACATTTTAAAGTTTGAATGGTTGTTCTAGGTGAAAGTAGGACAAAGTAGTTAAGTTTCAAAAACAAGCAAGTTTTAGCAGAATTGTGGAAGTTTTCCATTCATTTCAATGGGACAAAAAAAAAAAAGCATAAAAAGCTTAATATTTTAAAAAGTATAATAGCAAAAATACCAAAAGTCATAGCGATCATTAGCAGAAATAGCAGAATAGTTTAAAATTTGAACGGTGAAAATCGGTTGAAAATTGTGGAAGTAGATAAGTGCCAAAAAAAAAGTACAAAAAGTGGCAACTAGAATAATAATAATAATAATAATAATAATAAAGTATAAAGAATAAAGAGAAACAGGAACTCAATAGTGTGGATGCCTCCAGCATCCACACAATAAAGTATAAAGAATAAAGAGAAACAGGAACTCAATAGTGTGGATGCCTAAAGCATCCACACAACTAGAAAAATTTGCATTTCCTGCGAAAATGCTGTGTGGATGCCTTAACGCTGAAGCTGTCTGCTGAAAAGCTGAAAAAGATGAAAAGTTGCAAAAGTTGTATGGTGGTGGAAAAAACATGTCGCCCTGAGCAGGATTCGAACCTGGCCCTCCTGCTCTCAAGGTAGCTACTCATCTCACTGAGCTAAACTCATTCTCTCAAAAAACAGGAGGAGAGACCGACAATTCTGCTAAAATGAGCAAAAGCTGCTGAGAATTGTGCTGAGAAGAGGTGAAAAGGCTGAAAATTTTGCAGAAAACAGGTAAATCAGCAGAATTTCTGCAGAAAAGAGGTAAAGAAGCAGAAACTTGCGCTGAAAAGAGATGAATCAGCAGAGTTTCTGCTGAAAAGAGGTTTTTTTTTTCTGAAAACAGCCCAAATCATCTCACTGAGCTAAAACACAGCTCACTCCAGGGAGCAAAATCAGTGACCACATTGATAATGTGTTCCATTCATTTCAATGGTCAAAAGTCATAGCACACATTAGCAGAAATAGCAGAATTTTTTTAAAGTCTGAACATAGTATTTATACTATAACATAGTATTTCTTCTAAATCATAATATTTGAACCAAATGATAGTATTTCTGCCAAATCACAGTATTTCTGGTAAATCACAGTGTTTGTGCCAAATCACAGTATTTGTACCAAATCATACCACTTGTGACAAATCATAGTGTTAGCTGAATCTGTGCTAAAACACAGTATTATTAGTATTTATACTAAATAATATTTTTCTTACAAATCATAGCATTTGTGCTGAACCATAGAAAATTCTGCCAAATCATAGTATTTGAACCAAATCATACAATTTGTGCTGAAACATTGATTTATGTATGATTTATGATTTAGCAGAAACACTGGGACTTGGTAGAAATACTATGATTTACATGAAATACTTTGACTTAGAAGAAATACTATAATCTAGCAAAAAGTACTACAGCATAAATTCAGAAATTCTATCATTGAGCAAAATTACTAGGATTTAGCAGAAATACTATGATTTGGCACAAATACTATGTTTTAGCACAAAAATATGTTTTGGCTCAAAAACTTTTATTTTGCAGTTATACTATGATTTGGAAGAAAAACTATGCTTTGGAAGAAATACTATGCTTTGGAACAAATACCATGATTTGGCAGAAATACTATGAGCAGTAATAATATAACATAGCAGAAATACTATTATTTGGGTGAATGCTATTGTTTGGCACAAACACTATGATTTAGCACTGTACAGAATGGTGTACGTCAGTTTAATGCTGGGTGGTGCTGCAATAGTAGCTATCCTCGGTCAGAAGGAGAGGCTGGCATCCAGGGATTAGATTACCACAGGTGGAGTTTATTGGCAGTCAGATGGATGTTACAGGAGATATGGCATACAGTAGGAGGATGTGGAGGGTGATATGGTGTGGTTTCTATGATTGAGAACAGGGTATACATTACAACATGAATACGGATTAAAGATTAAAGAAACTGGCAACAAATTCCTCCACTACAAACCAGTCTGATACCACTTCTTGCAGTGTTCACATTTACTAAGGCACTACCCAAAAGGCGTCACAAGAGGGCACTCCAACACAAGAGATGACCTATGTACACTGATGCACTTAGTAACAGTCAGCCTCCTACTTAGCCACCACGTAATACAGCGATATTACAGTGTACAAATTCACATAAATATGATTTGGCAGAAATACTAAACTTTGGCACAAATACTATAATTGAGTACAAGTACTCTAAGATAACAGAAATACTATGATTTAGCAGAAATACAGTGTTTTGCAGAAACACTGTAATTTCACTCAAATACTATGAGATAGCAGTAATACTATGATTTGGCAGAAATGCTACGTTTTAGTACAAATACTATGACAAAGCAGAAATACTATGACTTAGAAGTAATACTATCACAAAAGGGATTCCTCAAAATACTATGAAATTGCAGTAATTCTATGATTTGGCAGAAATACAGTACTTCATACAAATACAATGCTTTGGTACAAATACTATATTTTGGTTTGAATACTATGATTTGCAACAAATACTATGATTTGGCACGAGTAGTATGATTTAGTACAAATACTACGAATTGGCAGAAATACTGTGACTTAGTAGTAATACTATAACATAACAGATATACTGTTATGTTGCAGACAGTCTGTGTTTCAAACCTAGCCCTCCTGGGCTCAAGGCGGCTACTCATCTCACTGTGCCAAACTGACTCTCACAAGGAAGGAGATGGAGAGACTGACAATTATGGTGAAATGAGCAGAAGCTGCTGAGAATTGTGCTCATAAGAGGTAAAAGGGCTGAAAATTTTGCAGAAAAGAGGTAAATCAGCAGAATTTCTGCAGAAAAGAGGAAAGAAGCAGAACATTGCACTGAAAAGAGGTGAATGAGCAGAATTTCTGCTGAAAAGAGGCAGAACAACCTGGTTCTGCTCAAATTCACCAATCAGAGGTACTGCTTCTGTCTGCTTCATCAGGCTGTTTACTTGTATGTATTTCTGCCATGTGGTGTTGACAAGAATCTGAGGTCCATATTAGAAAAGCTGCTAAAATCATAAAACTTTGCAGAATTGTAATAAATTAGCAATATAAATTACAGGTCTGTGATAGTGTATAAATTTGTAGTGAAAAAAAAAAACGTGGACCAAGGTGGGATTGAACCCACAACCTTTGAGCTGCAGACCCGTGTCATTACTGATTGCGCCACCTGGAAAGGGGTGGCGGTTTGAAAGACAGATACTTGGGCAGTCAGAAAATAGATCGCGGTGAGAGGCTTAAAAACGCCGCTTTTTGGAGTTACAAAACGTCGTGTAACTCAAAAACTAGAGGGCTAGCAGCATAATTCTGGGTGAATCAGCGGACTTTGGTGTATTTTGACTGCGATTTTCATAGCTCGTTCTACCTCCGCCGCGGAGATATGACGAGAGAAGAAACGGCTTCATTTCCAGAGTTTGAAGACTGAGAGAAGGACAGATTTCCACCCTCAAACAAACGTAATTCATTGCTCAACGGTAAGATAATTGTAAAACTGCTTCCACTGTGAGTGTCAGCAGTGTCTGAAGATATATTGGCACAAGCCTCATGTCCTAACTTTGCTTTGTTCAAGAGATATGGCGATTTTAAAATGCCTCCCGTTACAGAATTTCAGCTCTGAATTTCAAAACCTCCCCATAGACTTTGAATGGGAGTTGTCAGACCTTGTGTCACTCCGAGGCACATTGCGCGAAAAAAACGGTAAATCTCACAATAAAGATAGTGACATTGTCTGAAAGCCAGCAAAAATACCTACGTTTTGATGTATAATTTGTGGGGTTGAGTGGAAATTGAGTCAGTAGCAAGAAGTTGTTTAGACATGAAGAGAAAATTCAGAACGGACCAGCACTCACTCTGACTTAATTGCATAGCAACCATAGCAAGGCATGTATTTTCTGAAAAATCACAATTTTGCAACTGAAAACTTAAAGAGGTATAAAATTAAAACGGTAGAAGATCTGAAAAAGCTGAATCAGACAGGAATAGCCCAATAGTCTGAGAACATTTTAAAGTTTGAATGGAGTTTCTAGGTGAAAGTATGACAAAGTAGTTAAGTTTCAAAAACAAGCAAGTTTTAGCAGAATTGTGGAAGTTTCCCATTCATTTCAATGGGACAAATTAAAGGAAAAAAGTGTAATATTTTAAAAAGTATAACAGTAATAAACACCAAAAGTCATTGCCGGAAAGAGCAGAAAGAGCAGAACAGTATAGAGTTTGAACTGAGAAAATCGGCTGAAAACTGGAGGAGTAGTTAAGTGCCAAAAAGTGTACGGAAGCAACTGGAATATAGTGGAATAAAGAATAAAGAGAAACAGGAACTCAATAGTGTGGAAGCCCTATTAGGGCATCCACACAATAATAATAAAGTAGAATAAAGTAGAATAAAGAATAAAGAGAAACAGGAACTCAATAGTGTGGATGCCTAAAGCATCCACACAATTTGCATTTCCTGCGAAAATGAAGTGTGGATGCTTTAAAGCTGAAGCTTTCTGCTGAAACTAGCTGAAAAAGCTGAAAAGTTGCAGAAATTGTAAAATCTTTGCAGAAGCAAAGGAACTTTGCTAAAATGTAGTGACTTAGCAGAAGTGCAATATCTTAGAGGAAACATAATACTTGGCAGAAATACAATAGCATAGCAGAACTTAGCAGAAATATTGTAACTTACCAGAAACACGATAACTTCTCAAAAATACAAGAATTTAGGAGAAATAGTATAAGATAACAGAAAGAATATATTTAGCCAAACATTCTTAAACATTACAGAAATACTATGATTTAGAGAAACAGTACAACATAGCAGAAATGCTGTAATTTGACAGAAATACTATATTTAGCACAAATCTTATAAAATAGCAGAAATGCTGTATTTAGCACAAATACTGAAAAGCAGCAGAAATGCTATGACTTAGCACAATAGTAATAACTTAAATAGAAAAATTGGAAAAGCAAAATGGACAGCTGAAAAAATCCTGAACATGCTAAGGGTCCCTCAAATGTAATTGTTAAATGAAAAGAAAATCAGCAAAAAAAAGTATAACAGTCACACAATCACAAATATGGACACATATTGAAACACACATGCACAGAGAGACACACACAGGACCAAATTCAGTCAACCAGTCTAAATATATTGAATTAAAGTCATACAATAAGATGCTCCCATAAAAACTCTCTCGCCCTCCCTTTCTCTCTCTCTGTCACACACACACACACACACACACACACACACACACACACACACAGCAGCAGCAGCAGCAGAAAGTGAACAGGGGCTGTTAACAGCATGTTTCTAGGTCAGTCAAACAGCTGTGACCTTCTCAATTTGAATCCACCAATCAGAGAGGCTGTGTGCTTTTTCCCGCCAAAACTGGTGCACCAAGTGCAGGCTTTTACACATGCAGGACAGAGAGAGACAGGATTTTTGCAGTCTATTTCTCATAGTGAGAATTCCCCTCAAACAAACAGCCATAAATTTCTAACCGTAAGGGCTAAAACAGTCATTCTTAGACCATTTTATTCAGAAGACATAGGGGAATCTTGAAATGCTGACCATTTAAAATAAAAATATGAAATATTAGAGATATATGACATAGATGATTGGTGGGCTTAGAAGCCACGAAGGTCCCAATATGCAAATTTAAATGTGCCAGGACTCAGATATGATTGGCTGGCTGGGAAGCCATGAAGGTCCCAATATGCAAATTTGAATGTGCCAGGACTCAGATATGATTGGCTGGCTGGGAAGCCATGAAGGCAACAGTATGCAAATTTGAATGTGCCAGGACTCAGATATGATTGGCTGGCTGAGAAGCCATGAAGGTCCCAATATGCAAATTTGAATGTGCCAGGACTCAGATATGATTGGCTGGCTGGGAAGCCATGAAGGTCCCAATATGCAAATTTGAATGTGCCAGGACTCAGATATGATTGGCTGGCTGGGAAGCCATGAATGCCCCAATATGCAAATTTAAATGTGCCAGGACTCAGATATGATTGGCTGGCTGGGAAGCCGTCCAGGTCCTGATATGTAAATTTGAATATTAGGACTGACTCCTGGGGACCTGGCAGAAATATATAGAAATACAATGATTACCCAGAAATACTGCATTTAGTAGAAATACTATGTTTTAGCACAAATACTATAAAATGGCAGAAATACTATAATTAAGCAGAAATATTATATTAAGTACAAATCCTATAAAATAGCAGAAATAGTATGATTTAGCACAAATGCTGTATTTAGCACAAATCTTATAAAATAGCAGAAATAGTATGATTTAGCAGAAATGCTGTATTTAGCACAAATACTGAAAAGCAGCACAAATGCTATGACTTAGCACAATAGTAATAACTTAAATAGAAAAATTGGAAAAGCAAAATGGACAGCTGCAAAAAGTCCCACAAGCACAGAGAGACACACACAGGATCAAATTCAGTCAACCAGTCTAAATATATTGAATTTAAATCATACAATAAGATGCTCCCATAAAAACTCTCTCTCTCTCTCTCTCTCTCTCTCTCTCTCACACACACACACACACACACACACACACACACACACACACACACACACACACAGGAGAGAAAATCAAGTTTCTAGGTCAGTCAAGCAGCCTGGGAGCTGCTAAATTTGAATCCACCAATCAGAGAGGCTGTGTACTTTTTCCCGCCAAAACAGGTGCAGCCGTTTTTACACACACAGAGCACAGAGACAGGATTTCTGCAGTGAATTTCTCATAGTGAGGATTCCTCTCAAACAAATGGCCATAATTTCCTAACCGTAGGGGCTAGAATGGTCATTCTTACACCGTTTTGTTCAGAAGAGATGGGGGAATCTTAAAGTGTTGACAATTTATCATTAAAATATGAATTATTGAAGATATTTGACTTCTAATGCACCATAACTGAGTAGAGGCAAGTGAAATCTGCCTTGACTTGCCCTCAAACAACGCTTTCTAACTCTAAATCTATTTGGAGTATAGATATCATTCTTTCACCGTAAGAGACAGCAGGCTTTGGTGAACAGTCATGGAAATTTTCAGGTCTCTGTGGAAATCCAACAAAGTTATGACTCCTCCGGAGTGAGAGGAGTAGGAATATTTTACTGCTATTATTTGCTGCTATTTTTATAATCATCATTACCATTTCATGTTAATAGTGATGTTGCATTCAGGGCATTCAGATGTTCAAATATATGGGTATTATATTAGTCTTTATTACAGGTCCAAGAAGAACCACTTTAAACGGTTGAGTTGAATCTATAATTTTAAATGTTTTTAATGCTTCTATGATCTCAGTGTTTCTGTGTAGAGGGCAGAGACAGGAAGTTATAGGCTTTTGAAGTTGCAGGCTTTTGCAGAAGTGAAACTGAAAGCAAAGAGAGCATTTAAGGGCGAGACACACATACAGACACATATAGTACGAGAGGTCATGACACGTACGCAGTACACAGCATGCACGCGCCCCCGCACGTGCACACACACACAGATAGACTCAGTTAGTAGGTAAGAGTTTATAACTGCAAAGTTGTGCCTGTATGAGTGACATTTTGTGCAGAACATGGACTTGATGTTCCAGGAAGATAAGCCTGGGCAGGATGGAGACAGGAAGCACCTGCCGTCGACGCCGAAGACGATGTTGTTTTAGACTATGTTAAGAGTCATTGTGGTTTTGGAGTGACGTATGCTTTGTTTAAGTCTGCCTGGTAACAGGAAGACTGCAAACCCTATAAAGCCTTTGTCTAATGATTGTAAGTTCAGTTCGACGCTGAAATCTGCACAGCGGTCGGACTCACACATGTGTTTATTAAAATGCTGTCTAATTGCACACCGGACCGGATCTGTGGTTATTTTTGGATTCCTCTCTCAACATTGAACCTTAACACCAAACATTCTTAAACATTACAGAAATACTATGATTTAGAGAAACAGTACAACATAGCAGAAATGCTGTAATTTGACAGAAATACTATATTTGGCAGAAATACTATATTTAGCACAAATCTTATAAAATAGCAGAAATGCTGTATTTAGCACAAATACTGAAAAGCAGCAGAAATGCTATGACTTAGCACAATAGTAATAACTTAAATAGAAAAATTGGAAAAGCAAAATGGACAGCTGAAAAATCCTGAACATGCTAAGTGTCCCTCAAATGTAATTGTTAAATGAAAAGAAAATCAGCAAAAAAAAAGTATAACAGTCACACAATCACAAATATGGACACATATTGAAACACACACACAGAGAGACACACACAGGACCAAATTCAGTCAACCAGTCTAAATATATTGAATTAAAATCATACAATAAGATGCTCCCATAAAAACTCTCTCTCGCCCTCCCTTCTCTCTCTCTCACACACACACACACACACACACACACACACACACACACACACACACACACAAGATCCAATTCAGTCAACCAGTCTAAATATATTGAATTTGAATCTTACAATGACATCATCCCATGAAAAGGCTTTTCTCTCTCTCTCTCTCTCTCTCTCTCTCTCTGTCACACACGCACACAGACACACACACACACACAAGATCCAATTCAGTCAACCAGTCTAAATACTTTGAATTTGAATCTAACAATGAGATCATCCCATAAAAAGGCTTTCTCTCGCTCTCTCTCTCTCTCTCTCACACACACACACACACACACACACACACACACACACAAGATCCAATTCAGTCAACCAGTCTAAATATATTGAATTTGAATCTTACAATGAGATCATCCCATAAAAGGCTTTCTCTCTCTCTCTCTCTCTCTCTCTCTCTCTCTCTCTCTGTCACACACACACACACACACACACACACACACACACACACACACACACACACACACACAGGAGAGAGAAGTAAGTTTCTAGCTCAGTCAAGCAGCCTGGGAGCTGCTGAATTTGAATCCACCAATCAGAGAGGCTGTATACTTTTTCCCGCCAAAACAGGTGCAGCCGTTTTTACACACAGAGCACAGAGACAGGATTTCTGCAGTGAATTTCTCATAGTGAGGATTCCTCTCAAACAAATGGCCATAATTTCCTAACCGTAGGGGCTAGAACGGTCATTCTTACAACCGTTTTGTTCAGAAGAGATCAGGGAATCTTAAAGTATTGACAATTTATCATTAAAATATGAATTATTAAAGATATTTGACTTCTAATGCACCATAACTGAGTAGAGCAAAGCAAAAACTGCCTTGACTTCCCCTCAAACAACGCTTTCTAACTCTAAATCTATTTGGAGTATCAATATCATTTTTTCACCGTAAGAGACAGCAGGCTTTGGTGAACAATCTTGGAAATTTTCAGGTCTCTGTTGATATCCATTAAAAAGATATGACGAGAGAAAAAAGTGGATCATTTCCAGAGTTTGAAATCTGAAGAAATCTGAATTTCCTACCCTCAAACAAGTCTAACTCATTTCAGAACAGTAATAGGTGAGAAAGAAATTCTTGAATTGTGAGTGTCAGGAGTGTCTGAAGATATACTGGGACAAGCCTCATGTTTTAACTTCGCTTCGTTAAGGAGATATGACGATTCGAATATGCCTCTCATTACAGAAATCAAGCTGTGATTTTGAACAAGCTCTCCATTGACTTTCTATGGGGATTTTTGAGACTTTGTGTTGGTCTGAGGAGATTTGCCAAAATTCTATAAATCCCACAACAATGATAGTGACATTTTCTGAAAGCCAGCAAAAATACCTACGTTTTGATGTATAATTTGTGGGAGTTGAGTGAAAATTAATCAAGTAGCAAGAAGTTGTTCGGACATGAAGAGAAAATTGCCAAAGGTACAGTGGCTCACTTAGAACCAACTGCATAGCAACCATAACAACGCATGTATTTTGTGAAAAATCACAAAGATGAAACTCAAAACTTAAAGAGGGATAAGATGAAAACGGTAACAGATATGAAAAAGCTGAATCATTCATGAATAGCCCAATAATTTGTGAACATTTTAAAGTTTGAATGGTTGTTCTAGGCGAAAGTATGAGAAAGTAGTTAAGTTTCAAAAACGAGCAAGTTTTAGCAGAATTGCAGAAATTTCCCATTCATTTCAATGGGACAAATTAAAGGAAAAAAGCTTAATATTTTAAAAAGTATAACAGCAAAAAATACCAAAAGTCATAGCACACATTAGCAGAAATAGCAGAATAGTTTAAAATTTGAACGGTGAAAATCGGCTGAAAATTGTGAAAGTAGTTAAGTGCCAAAAAACGTACAAAAAGTGGCAACTGGAATAATAAAGAATAAAGAGAAACAGGAACTCAATAGTGTGGATGCATAAAGCATCCACACAACTAGAAAAATTTGCATTTCCTGCGAAAATGCAGTGTGGATGCTGGAACGCTGAAGCTGTCAGCTGAAACTAGCTGAAAAAGCTGAAAAGTTGCAGAAATTGTAAAAACTTTATGGAAGCAAAGGAACGTTACTAAAATGTAGTAACTTAGCAGAACTGCAATATCTTAGAGGAAACATAATACTTGGCAGAAATACAATAGCATAGCAGAACTTAGCAGAAATATTGTAACTTACCAGAAACACGATAACTTCCCAAAAATACAAGAATTTCGGAGAAATAGTATAAGATAACAGAAAGAATATATTTAGCCAAACATTCTTAAACATTACAGAAATACTACTCTATAGCAGAAATTATATATTTAGAAAGAAAAATATAATATAGCAGAAATACTATGATTTAACAGAAATCCTACAATATAGCTCAATAACAATGATTTAGAACAGATACTATGATTGAGCAGAATAGTAATAACTTAAGTGAAAATAATGGAAAGGTAAAATGACAAGCTGAATAAAAGGAACATGGTTAAGTTTGCTCAAAACTAATTTTTGTTCACCTGTGAAAAATAAAATAAAAATACATTTAGAAATACAAATAAGAACAGCCAACAGATACACACAAAATTAAATATGGATACACAAATCAACAAATACACACAAAATCAAATATGGATACACAAATGTACAGAGAGAGACACACACACAAGGTCTATGCCAGTCAACCAGTCTGAATATATTATATATTTATCCAACAATGAGATGCTGCCCTAAAAGGGCTTTGTGTGTGTCTTTCTCTCTCTCTCTCTCTCACACACACACACACACACACACACACACTCAAACACTCAAACACACACACACACACTCAGGCTCACACACACATGCGCACACACACACACATAGCATCAGCAAGTGAACAAGGGCTGTTAACAGCATGTTTCTAGGTCAGTCAAACAGCTGTGAGATTCTCAATTTGAATCCACCAATCAGAGGGGCTGTGTGCTTTTTCCTGCCAAAACTGGTGCACCAGGTGCAGGCTTTTACAGCACAGAGAGAGACAGGATTTTGCAGTCTATTTCTCATAGTGAGGACTCCCCTCAAACAAACAGCCATAAATTCCTAATCAGAGGGGCTACAACGGTCAATCTTAGACCGTTGTGTTCAGAAGACATGGGAGAATCTTGAAATGTTGACCATTTAAAATAAAAATATGAAACATCATAGATATAGGACATAGATGATTGGTTGTCTTAGAAGCCATGATTGCCCCAATATGCAAATTTGAATGTGCAAGGCCTAAGATATGATTGGCTGGCTGGGAAGCCATGAAGGCAACAATATGCAAATTTGAATGTGCAAGCCCTCGGATATGATTGGTTGTCTTAGAAGCCATATAAAAAGCAGTAAAACTGTACTATGATTTGGTAGAAAAACTATAATTAATCAAAAATACTATATTTGGCAGAAATACTATGTTGTAGCAGAAACACTATATTTAGCACAAATCAGATGAAATAGAAGAAATAGTATGATTTAGCAGAAATGCTGTATTTAGCACAAATACTGGAAAGCAGCAGAAATGCTATGACTTAGCACAATAGTAAAAATCTAAATAGAAAAATTGGAAAAGCAAAATGGACAGCTGAAAAAATCCTGAACATGCTAAGGGTCCCTCAAATGTAATTGTTAAATGACAAAAAAAAACAGCAAAAAAAAGTATAACAGTCATACAACCACAAATATGTACACATATGGTAACACACATGCACAGACAGACACACACAGGATCAAATTCAGTCAACCAGTCTAACTATATTGAATTTAAATCACACACACACACACACACACACACACACACACACACACTCAAACACTCACACACACACTCAGGCTCACACACACATGCGCGCACACACACACACATAGCATCAGCAAGTGAACAAGGGCTGTTAACAGCATGTTTCTAGGTCAGTCAAACAGCTGTGAGATTCTCAATTTGAATCCACCAATCAGAGGGGCTGTGTGCTTTTTCCTGCCAAAACTGGTGCACCAGGTGCAGGCTTTTACAGCACAGAGAGAGACAGGATTTTTGCAGTCTATTTCTCATAGTGAGGACTCCCCTCAAACAAACAGCCATAAATTCCTAACCGTAGGGGCTACAACGGTCAATCTTAGACCGTTGTGTTCAGAAGACATGGGAGAATCTTGAAATGTTGACCATTTAAAATAAAAATATGAAACATCATAGATATAGGACATAGATGATTGGTTGTCTTAGAAGCCATGATTGCCCCAATATGCAAATTTGAATGTGCAAGGCCTAAGATATGATTGGCTGGCTGGGAAGCCATGAAGGCAACAATATGCAAATTTGAATGTGCAAGCCCTCGGATATGATTGGTTGTCTTAGAAGCCATATAAAAGCAGTAAAACTGTACTATGATTTGGTAGAAAACTATAATTAATCAAAAATACTATATTTGGCAGAAATACTATGTTGTAGCAGAAACACTATATTTAGCACAAATCAGATGAAATAGAAGAAATAGTATGATTTAGCAGAAATGCTGTATTTAGCACAAATACTGGAAAGCAGCAGAAATGCTATGACTTAGCACAATAGTAAAAATCTAAATAGAAAAATTGGAAAAGCAAAATGGACAGCTGAAAAAATCCTGAACATGCTAAGGGTCCCTCAAATGTAATTGTTAAATGACAAAAAAAAACAGCAAAAAAAAGTATAACAGTCATACAACCACAAATATGTACACATATGGTAACACACATGCACAGACAGACACACACAGGATCAAATTCAGTCAACCAGTCTAACTATATTGAATTTAAATCACACACACACACACACACACACACACACACACACACACACACACACACACACACACACACACACACAAACACCACACACACACTCAGGCTCACACACACACATGCGCACACACACACACACATAGCATCAGCAAGTGAACAAGGGCTGTTAACAGCATGTTTCTAGGTCAGTCAAACAGCTGTGAGATTCTCAATTTGAATCCACCAATCAGAGGGGCTGTGTGCTTTTTCCTGCCAAAACTGGTGCACCAGGTGCAGGCTTTTACAGCACAGAGAGAGACAGGATTTTTGCAGTCTATTTCTCATAGTGAGGACTCCCCTCAAACAAACAGCCATAAATTCCTATCAGAGGGGCTACAACGGTCAATCTTAGACCGTTGTGTTCAGAAGACATGGGAGAATCTTGAAATGTTGACCATTTAAAATAAAAATATGAAACATCATAGATATAGGACATAGATGATTGGTTGTCTTAGAAGCCATGATTGCCCCAATATGCAAATTTGAATGTGCAAGGCCTAAGATATGATTGGCTGGCTGGGAAGCCATGAAGGCAACAATATGCAAATTTGAATGTGCAAGCCCTCGGATATGATTGGTTGTCTTAGAAGCCATATAAAAAGCAGTAAAACTGTACTATGATTTGGTAGAAAAACTATAATTAATCAAAAATACTATATTTGGCAGAAATACTATGTTGTAGCAGAAACACTATATTTAGCACAAATCAGATGAAATAGAAGAAATAGTATGATTTAGCAGAAATGCTGTATTTAGCACAAATACTGGAAAGCAGCAGAAATGCTATGACTTAGCACAATAGTAAAAATCTAAATAGAAAAATTGGAAAAGCAAAATGGACAGCTGAAAAATCCTGAACATGCTAAGGGTCCCTCAAATGTAATTGTTAAATGACAAAAAAAACCAGCAAAAAAAAGTATAACAGTCATACAACCACAAATATGTACACATATGGTAACACACATGCACAGACAGACACACACAGGATCAAATTCAGTCAACCAGTCTAACTATATTGAATTTAAATCACCTTACAATGAGATCATCCCATAAAGAGGCTTTCTCTCTCTCTCTCTCTCTCCCTCTCTCTCTCACACACACACACACACACACACACACACACACACACACACACACAAGATCCAATTCAGTCAACCAGTCTAAATATATTGAATTTAAATCTTACAATGAGATCATCCCATAACAAGCCTTTTCTCTCTCTCTCTCTGTCACACACACACACACACACACACACACACACACACACACACACACAAGATTCAATTCAGTCAACCAGTCTAAATATATTGAATTTAAATCTTACAATGAGATAATCCCATAACAAGCCTTCTCTCTCTCTCTCTCTCTCTCTCTCTCACACACACACACACACACACACACACACACACACACACACACAGGAGAGAGAAGTAAGTTTCTAGCTCAGTCAAGCAGCCTGGGAGCTGCTGAATTTGAATCCACCAATCAGAGAGGCTGTATACTTTTCCCGCCAAAACAGGTGCAGCCGTTTTACACACAGAGCACAGAGACAGGATTTCTGCAGTGAATTTCTCATAGTGAGGATTCCTCTCAAACAAATGGCCATAATTTCCTAACCGTAGGGGCTAGAACGGTCATTCTTACACCGCTTTGTTCAGAAGAGATCAGGGAATCTTAAAGTATTGACAGTTTATCATTAAAATATGAATTATTAAAGATATTTGACTTCTAATGCACCATAACTGAGTAGAGCAAAGCAAAACTGCCTTGACTTCCCCTCAAACAACGCTTTCTAACTCTAAATCTATTTGGAGTATCAATATCATTTTTTCACCGTAAGAGACAGCAGGCTTTGGTGAACAATCTTGAAATTTTCAGGTCTCTGTTGATATCCATTAAAAAGATATGACGAGAGAAAAAGTGGATCATTTCCAGAGTTTGAAATCTGAAGAAATCTGAGCGAGGGACGAATTTCCTACCCTCAAACAAGTCTAACTCATTTCAGAACGGTAATAGGTGAGAAAGAAATTCTTGAATTGTGAGTGTCAAGAGTGTCTGAAGATATACTGGGACAAGCCTCATGTTTTAACTTCGCTTCGTTAAGGAGATATGACGATTCGAATATGCCTCTCATTACAGAAATCAAGCTGTGATTTTGAACAAGCTCTCCATTGACTTTCTATGGGGATTTTTGAGACTTTGTGTTGGTCTGAGGAGATTTGCCAAAATTCTATAAATCCCACAACAATGATAGTGACATTTTCTGAAAGCCAGCAAAAATACCTACGTTTTGATGTATAATTTGTGGGAGTTGAGTGAAAATTAATCAAGTAGCAAGAAGTTGTTCGGACATGAAGAGAAAATTGCCAAAGGTACAGTGGCTCACTTAGAACCAACTGCATAGCAACCATAACAACGCATGTATTTTGTGAAAATCACAAAGATGAAACTCAAAACTTAAAGAGGATAAGATGAAAACGGTAACAGATATGAAAAAGCTGAATCAATCATGAATAGCCCAATAATTTGTGAACATTTTAAAGTTTGAATGGTTGTTCTAGGCGAAAGTATGAGAAAGTAGTTAAGTTTCAAAAACGAGCAAGTTTTAGCAGAATTGCAGAAATTTCCCATTCATTTCAATGGGACAAATTAAAGGAAAAAAGCTTAATATTTTAAAAAGTATAACAGCAAAAAATACCAAAAGTCATAGCACACATTAGCAGAAATAGCAGAATAGTTTAAAATTTGAACGGTGAAAATCGGCTGAAAATTGTGAAAGTAGTTAAGTGCCAAAAAACGTACAAAAAGTGGCAACTGGAATAATAAAGAATAAAGAGAAACAGGAACTCAATAGTGTGGATGCATAAAGCATCCACACAATAATAATAAAGAATAAAGAGAAACAGGAAAACAATAGTGTGGATGCCTCCAGCATCCACACAATAAAGAATAAAGAGAAACAGGAAAACAATAGTGTGGATGCCTCCAGCATCCACACAATAAAGAAACTAGAAAAATTTGCATTTCCTGCGAAAATGCTGTGTGGATGCCTTAACGCTGAAGCTGTCTGCTGAAAAGCTGAAAAAGATGAAAAGTTGCAAAAAGTTGCATGGTGGTGAAAAAAAAAAACATGTCGCCCTGAGCAGGATTCAAACCTGGCCCTGCTGGTTTCACGGCAGCTGCTCATCTCACTGAACCAAACTCATTCTCACAAAAGCACGAGATGGAGCAACTGACAATTTTGCTAAATGAGCAGAAGCTGCTGAGAACTGTGCTGAGAAGAAGTGAAAAGGCTGAAAATTTTGCAGAAAAGAGGTAAATCAGCAGAATTTCTGCAGAAAAGAGGTAAAGAAGCAATAAGTTGCGCTGAAAAGAGATGAATCAGCAGAATTTCTGCTCAAAAGAGGTTTTTTTCTGAAAACAGCTGAGATTTGTGCTGATAAGAGGTGAAAAGGCTGAACATTTTGCAGAAAAGAGGTGAATCAGCAGAATTTCTGCAGAAAAGAGGTAAAGAAGCAATAAGTTGCGCTGAAAAGAGATGAATCAGCAGAGTTTCTGCTGAAAAGAGTTTTGTTTTTCTGAAAACAGCTGAGATTTGTGCTGAAAAGGTGTGAAAAGGCTGAAAATTTTGCCTACAGGGGTGAAGAAGCTAAAGTATACCAAATCAAAGTATTTGTGCCAGAACATAGTGTTTCTGCCATATTGTGGTACTACTACATTACAACATGAATACGGATTAAAGATGAAAGAAACTGGCAACAAATTCCTCCACTACAAACCAGTCTGATACCACTTCTTTGCAGTGTTCACTAAGGCACTACCCAAAAGGCGCCACAAGAGGGCACTCCAACACAAGAGATGAGCAGAATTTCTGCTGAAAAGAGGCAGAAGGTTCTGTATGTAGAAAAAGAAACACTGTTGAACCATGTGTGAAATAAATAAAGAAATGAAATGAAAGAACAACCTGGTTCTGCTCAAATTCACCAATCAGAGGTACTGCCTCTGTCTGCTTCATCAGGCTGTGTACTTGTTTCTGCCATGGGCGTTAACAAGAATCTGAGGTCCATATTAGAAAAGCTGCTAAAATCATAAAACTTTGCAGAATTGTAATAAATTAGCAATATAAATTACAGGTCTGTGATAGTGTATAAATTTGTAGTGAAAAAAAAAACGTGGACCAAGGTGGGATTGAACCCACGACCTTTGAGCTGCAGAGCCGTGTCATTACTGATTGCGCCACCTGGACAGGGGGCGGCGGTCTGAAAGACAGATACTTGGGCAGTCAGAAAATAGATCGCGGTGAGAGGCGAAAACGCCGTTTTTGGAGTTACAAAACGTCGTGTAACTCAAAACTAGGAGGGCTAGCAGCATAATTCTTGTACTGGGTGAATCAGCGGACTTTGGTGTATTTTGACTGCGATTTTCATAGCTCGTTCTACCTCCGTCGCGGAGATATGACGAGAGAAGAAACGGCTTCATTTCCAGAGTTTGAAGACTGAGAGAAGGACAGATTTCCACCCTCAAACAAACGTAATTCATTGCTCAACGGTAAGATAATTGTAAAAACTGCTTCCACTGTGAGTGTCAGCAGTGTCTGAAGATATATTGGCACAAGCCTCATGTCCTAACTTTGCTTTGTTAAAGAGATATGGCAATTTGAAAATGCCTCCCGTTACAGAATTTCAGCTCTGAATTTCAAAACCTCCCCATAGACTTTGAATGGGGACTTGTCAGACCTTGTGTCACTCCGAGGCAAATTGCGAAAAAACGGTAAACCTCACAATAAAGATAGTGACATTTTCTGAGAGCCAGCAAAAATACCTACGTTTTGATGTATAATTTGTGGGGGTTGAGTGGAAATTGTGTGAGTAGCAAGAAGTTTGAATTGCGAAAATGCTGTGTGGATGCCTTAACGCTGAAGCTGTCTGCTGAAAAGCTGAAAAAGCTGAAAAGTTGCAAAAAGTTGTATGGTGGTGAAAAAAAATTTTGCGCTGAGCAGGATTCAAACCTGGTCCTCCTGGACACAAGGCAGCTACTCATCTCACTGAGCTAAACTCATTTTCTCAAAAAAGAGGAGGAGAGACCGACAATTCTGCTAAAATGAGCAGAAGCTGCTCATTTTTTGTGCTGAGAAGAGGCGAAAAGGCTGAAAATTTTGCAGAGAAGAGATAAATCAGCAGAATTTCTGCAGAAAAGAGGTAGAACAAAAGAGAAAACAGGTTTTGCCATGACCGGGATTTGAACCTGGCCCTTCTGGTCTCTAGGCAGCTGCTCATCTCACTGAACCAAACTCAGTCTCGCAAAAACAGGAGATGGAGAAACGGACAATTTTGCTAAATGAGCAGAAGCTGCTGAGAATTGTGCTGAGAAGAAGTGAAAAGGCTGAAAATTTTGCAGAAAAGAGGTGAATCAGCAGAATTTCTGCAGAAAAGAGGTAAAGAAGCAGAAAGTTGCGCTGAAAAGAGATGAATCAGCAGAATTTCTGCTCAAAAGAGTTTTTTTCTGAAAACAGCTGAGATTTGTGCTGATAAGAGGTGAAAAGGCTGAAAATTTTGCAGAAGAGGTGAATAAGCAGAATTTGGGCTGAAAAGGTGAAAATTCTGAAATTTCTGCTGAAAAGAGTTCAGTCAGCAGAATTTCTGCTGAACAGAGTTCTGCAGAACTCTTTTCAGAATTCTGCTGAAAAGAGTTTTTTTTGCTGAAAACAGCTGAAAAAGCTGGGATTTGTGCTGAAAAGAGGTGAAAATTCTGAAATTTCTGCTGAAAAGAGTTCAATCAGCAGAATTTCTGCTGAAAAGAGTTCTGCAGAACTCTTTTCAGAATTCTGCTGAAAAGAGTTTTTTTTGCTGAAAACAGCTGAAAAAGCTGGGATTTGTGCTGAAAAGTGGTGAAAAAACTGAAAATTTTGATGAAAAGGGGTGGAAAAGCTGAAATTTGTTTTGAAAAGAGTTAAAAAAGTTTAACTGTTAACTGAAAGAAATGTTGCCATAAGCGGGATTTGAACCCGGGCCTCCCAGTCTGGGAACGGATGCTCATCTCACTGAGCTAAAACACAGGTAAGCCCGGCAAAGAAAATCAGTGACACCACTGATAATATTGCAGAAATGGGCAAAAAATATTGCAAAAAAAATAAAATATCTCAAAAAGTATAGAAGTTATGAGCACCAAAAGTCATAGCAATAATTAGCAGAAAGAGCAGAATTTTTTAAAGTTTGAACTGAGAAAATCGGCTGAAAACTGAGGGAGTAGTTAGACGACAAAAAACGTACGGAAGCAACCAGAATAAAGTATAACAAAGAACTAGAAAAATTTGCATTTCCTGCGAAAATGCTGTGTGGATGCCTTAACGCTGAAGTTGCCTGCTGAAAAAGCTGAAAAAGTTGAAAACTTGCAAAAAGTTATATGGCGGTGAAGAAACTGAAAATTCTGCTGAAAACAGGTGAAGAAGCAGAATTTTTTTGCTGAAAAGTGGTGAAAAGCCAAAAATTCTACTGAAAGGGGTAAAGACAGAGAAATTGTCGCTGAAAAGTGGTGAAAAAAAAAAAGGTTGCCATGAGCAGGATTCAAACCTGGTCCTCCTAGTCTCAAGGCGGCTACTCATCTTACTAAGTCAAAGTCACTCTCAATGAGGTAAACTCATTCTCACAAAGAAGAGGTGGAGAGATGGACAATTCTGTTGAAATGAGCAGAAGCTGCTGAGAATTGTGCTGATAAGAGGAGAAAAGGATGAGAATTTTGCAGAAAAGAGGTGAATCAGCAGAATTTCTGCAGAAAAGAGGCAAAGGAGCAGAAACTTGCGCTGAAAAGAGATGAATCAGCAGAGTTTCTGCTTAAAAGACTTTTTTTTTTCTGAAAACAGCCCCAAAAAATGGAATTTGTGCTGAAAAGGGGTGAAAAAAATGAAAATTTTGCTGAAAAGGGGTGAAGAAGCTAAAGTATACCAAATCAAAGTATTTGTGCCAAAACATAGTGTTTCTGCCATATTGTGGTATTTGTGCCACAAAAGTTACTACATTACAACATGAATACGGATTAAAGATGAAAGAAACTGGCAACAAATTCCTCCACTACAAACCAGTCTGATACCACTTCTTTGCAGTGTTCACGTTTACTAAGGCACTACCCAAAAGGCGCCACAAGAGGGCACTCCAACACAAGAGATGAGGTGAATGAGCAGAACTTCTGCAGAAAAGAGGCAGAACAAAAGAGAAAACTGAAAACAGCTTTTGCCATGACCGGGATTTGAACCTGGCCCTTCTGGTCTCAAGGCAGCTGCTCATCTCACTGAACCAAACTCATTCTCACAAAAGCAAGAGATGGAGCAACTGACAATTTTGCTAAATGAGCAGAAGCTGCTGAGAACTGTGCTGAGAAGAAATGAAAAGGCTGAAAATTTTGCAGAAAAGAGGTGAATCAGCAGAATTTCTGCAGAAAAGAGGTAAAGAAGCAATAAGTTGCGCTGAAAAGAGATGAATCAGCAGAATTTCTGCTCAAAAGAGTTTTTTTTTCTGAAAACAGCTGAGATTTGTGCTGATAAGAGGTGAAAAGGCTGAACATTTTGCAGAAAAGAGGTGAATCAGCAGAATTTCTGCAGAAAAGAGCTAAAGAAGCAATAAGTTGCGCTGAAAAGAGATGAATCAGCAGAGTTTCTGCTCAAAAGAGTTTTGTTTTTCTGAAAACAGCCAAAAAGCTGGAATTTGTGCTGAAAGGGTGAAAAAATGAAAATTTTGCCTACAGGGGTGAAGAAGCTAAAGTATACCAAATCAAAGTATTTGTGCCAAAACATAGTGTTTCTGCCATATTGTGGTACTACTACATTACAACATGAATACGGATTAAAGATGAAAGAAACTGGCAACAAATTCCTCCACTACAAACCAGTCTGATACCACTTCTTTGCAGTGTTCACGTTTACTAAGGCACTACCCAAAAGGCGCCACAAGAGGGCACTCCAACACAAGAGATGACCTATGTACACTGATGCACTTAGTAACAGTCAGCCTCCTACTTAGCCATTACGTAATACAGCGATATTACAGTGTACAAATTCACATAAATTTGCAGGGGGAAAAAAACAAAGCAGGAACAAGCCCAAAACAATAAAATAACTGGGCTGCCATAGCTATTGCTAACTAGCACATACACTAAAGGTAACTAAAACCAATACCAACCAATGTTTTTGCAGAAACACTGTAATTTCACTCAAATACTATGAAATAGCAGTAATACTATGATTTGGCAGAAATACTATGTCTTTGCAGAAACACTGTAATTTCACTCAAATAATATGAAATAGCAGTAAAACTATGATTTGGCAGAAATACTATGTTTCAGTACAAATACTATGACAAAGCAGAAATACTATGACTTAGAAGTAATACTATAACAAAAGGGATTCCTCAAAATACTATGAAATTGCAGTAATTCTATGATTTGGCAGAAATACTGTACTTCGTACAAATACAATGCTTTGGTACAAATACTATATTTTGATTTCAATACTATGATTTGGCACGAGTAGTATGATTTAGTACAAATACTACGAATTGGCAGAAATACTGTGACTTAGTAGTAATACTATAACATAACAGATATACTATGATTTTGCAGACAGTCTATGGTTTTGCACAACTAGCACAATATGGCAGAAATACTATGATTTGGCACAAGTACTATGATTTAGTACAAATACTCTTATTGGCACAAATACTATGTTTCAGTACAAATACTACGATTTGGCAATAATACTGGGTTTTAGCACAACTACTGAGATTTGGGTGAAATACCATGATTTAGAAGAAATACTATGACTTCAGTACAAATACAATGTTTTGGTTCAAATAATATGATTTGCAAAAAATACTATGATTTGGCACAAGTACCATGATTTAGTACAAATACTACAGTTTCGCTCAAATACTATGAAATTGCAGTGATACTATGATTTTGAAGGAATACTATGATTTGGTAGAAATACTATGCCTTAGTAGTAATACTATAACATAGCAGATATAATGTGATTTTGCAGACATAGTATGTTTTTGCACAAATACTACGATTTCGCTCAAATACTATGGAATTGCAGTAATACTATGATTTGGAATACTATGATTTGATAGGAATACTATGCCTTAGTAGTAATACTATAACATAACAGATATACTATGATTTTGCAGAAATTCTATGTTTTTGCACAAATACTACAATTTGGCAGAAATACTATGTTTGGGCAGTAATACTATGATTTGCTATAAATACTATGATTTGGCACATATACTATAATCAGCAGATATACTATAACATAACAGAAATTCTACGACTTAGTAGTAACACTATAATATAACAGAAATTTTAACTGGACACAAATAACATGATTTGCCCCAAAACCATGATTTGGCAAAAAAATACCATGATTTGGCACAAATACGATGATATTGCAGAAATACTATGATTGGGTACAAATACTATGATTTGGCACAAGTACTATGAATAAGTACAAATACTATGATTTGGCAGAAATACTATGACTTAGCAGAAATACTATGTTTTAACATAAATAATATCTTTTCACAGAAATTTCTGCTAAAGGTACTATTTCTGCTTTTTAGCAGAAATACTGTAATTTTGCATAAACACTATGATTTGGGATAAATACTATGATTTGGCAGATATACTATATTCAGCAAATATACTATAACATAACAGACATTCCTCCACTTAGTAGTAATCTCATAACATAAAATAAATATTATGGTTCTGCCCCAAAACCATGATTTGGCACAAATACCATGATTTGTCAAAAATACTATGATTTAGCAGAAATACTATGATTGAGCAGAAGTACTAAGATGTAGTAGAAGTACTTTGATTTAGCACAAATACTATTATGGAGGAGTAATACTTTAACATGGGAGAAATATTGATACTCACACACACATACACAGAGAGCAAAGTGTACAGTGGCTGTTAAGAGTCTGTGCTTGGTATATCTAGGTCAGCTAAATTGGCTGCACCTGCTGTAATCAGCACTTACACACACAGACACAGAGAGAGGTATAAGTTTTCTGCAGTGTATTTCTCACATTCAGGATTCCCCTCGAACAAATGGCCATAATTTCCTAACCGTAGGAGATAGAACGGTCATTCTGACACCGTTTTGTTCAGAAGAGATGGGGGAATCTGGAGGTCTTCATAATTCAGAGATAAAATATAAATTATTAAAGATATATGACTTGTAATACACTGTAACTGAGTAGAGGCAAAGCAAAACTGCCTTGACCTGCCCTCAAACAACGTTTTGTAACTCTAAATCTATATGGAGCATCAAAATCATTCTTTCACTGTAAGAAACAGCAGGCTTTGGTGAACAGTCATGGAAATTTTCAGGTCTCTGTTTAAATCCATCAAAAAGATATGACGAGAGAAAAAAGTGCCTCATTTCCAGAGTTTGAAATCTGAAGAAATCTGAGCGAGGGACAAATTTCCTATCCTCAAACAAGTGTAATTCATGGCCAAACGGTAATAGGTGAGGAAAAAATTCTTGAATTGTGAGCATCAGGGATGCCTGAAGATATATTGGCACAAGCGTCATGTCTCAACTTTGTTTCGTTAAGGAGATATGACGATTTGAAAATGCCTCTCATTAGAGAATTCCAGCGCTGATTTTGAAGAAACTCTCCATTGAGTTTCTATGGAGAGTTTTGAGACTTTATGTTACTCTGAGGAGATTTGCAAAAAGTCTATAAGTCCCACAACAATGATAGTGACATTTTCTGAATGCCAGCAAAAATACCTACGTTTTGATGTATAATTTGTGGGGGTTGAGTGGAAATTGAGCGAGTAGCAAGAAGTTGTTCAGACATGAAGAGAAAATTCAGAAAGGACGAGTGCACACTCTGAGTTAATTGCATAGCAACCATAACAACGCATGTATTTTCTGAAAATCACAATTTTGCAACTGAAAACTTAAAGAGGTATAAAATTAAAACGGTAGAAGATCTGAAAAAGCTGAATCAGACAGGAATAGCCCAATAATTTGAGAACATTTTAAAGTTTGAATGGAGTTTCTAGGTGAAAGTATGACAAAGTAGTTAAGTTTCAAAAACAAGCAAGTTTTAGCAGAATTTCTGAAGATTTCCATTCATTTCAATGGGACAAATTAAAGGAAAAAAGTGTAATATTTTAAAAAGTATAACAGTAATAAACACCAAAAGTCATAGCAATAATTAGCAGAAAGAGCAGAACAGTATAGAGTTTGAACTGAGAAAATCGGCTGAAAACTGAGGAAGTAGTTAAACGACAAAAAACGTACGGAAGCAACCAGAATAAAGTATAATAAAGAATAAAGAGAAACAGGAACTCAATAGTGTGGAAGCCCTTTTAGGGCATCCACACAATAAAGAGAAACAGGAACTCAATAGTGTGGATGCCTTAAAGCATCCACACAATAAAGAACTAGAAAAATTTGCATTTCCTGCGAAAATGCTATGTGGATGCCTTAACGCTGAAGCTGTCTGCTGAAAAGCTGAAAACGATGAAAAGTTGCAAAAAGTTGTATGGTGGTGAAAAAAAAATGTTGCCCTGAGCAGGATTCGAACCTGGCCCTACCAGACTCAAAGCAGCTACTCATCTCACTGACCCAAACACATTCTCACAGAGAAAAGGTGGACAGACTGACAATTCTGCTGAAATGAGCAGAAGCTGCTGAGATTTGTGCTGATAAGAGGTGAAAAGGCTTAAAATTTTGCAGAAAAGAGGTGAATCAGAAGAATTTCTGCAGAAAAGAGGCAAAGGAGCAGAAACGTGCGCTGAAAAGAGATGAATCAGCAGAGTTTCTGCTGAAAAGAGTTTTTTTTTCTGAAAACAGCCCCAAAAATGGAATTTGTGCTGAAAAGGGTGAAAAAATGAAAACTTTGCTGAAAAGGGGTGAAGAAGGTAAAGTATACCAAATCAAAGTATTTGTGCCAAAACATAGTGTTTCTGCCATATTGTGGTATTTGTGCCACAAAAGTTACTACATTACAACATGAATACGGATTAAAGATGAAAGAAACTGGCAACAAATTCCTCCACTACAAACCAGTCTGATACCACTTCTTTGCAGTGTTCACGTTTACTAAGGCACTACCCAAAAGGCGCCACAAGAGGGCACTCCAACACAAGAGATGAGGTGAATGAGCAGAATTTCTGCTGAAAAGAGGCAGAAGGTTCTGTATGTAGAAAAAGAAACACTGTTGAACCATGTGTGAAATAAATAAAGAAATGAAATGAAAGAACAACCTGGTTCTGCTCATTTTCACCAATCAGAGGTACTGCAAAAAGTTGTATGGTGGTGAAAACAAAATGTTGTCCTGAGCAGGATTCGAACATGGCCCTACCAGGCTCAAAGCAGCTACTCATCTCACTGACCCAAACACATTCTCACAGAGAAGAGGTGGACAGACTGACAATTCTGCTGAAATGAGCAGAAGCTGCTGAGAATTGTGCTGATAAGAGGTGAAAAGGCTTAAAATTTTGCAGAAAAGAGGTGAATCAGAAGAATTTCTGCAGAAAAGAGGCAAAGGAGCAGAAACGTGTGCTGAAAAGAGATGAATCAGCAGAGTTTCTGCTGAAAAGAGTTTTTTTTTTCTGAAAACAGCCCCAAAAATGGAATTTGTGCTGAAAAGGGGTGAAAAAAATGAAAACTTTGCTGAAAAGGGGTGAAGAAGGTAAAGTATACCAAATCAAAGTATTTGTGCCAAAACATAGTGTTTCTGCCATATTGTGGTATTTGTGCCACAAAAGTTACTACATTACAACATGAATACGGATTAAAGATGAAAGAAACTGGCAACAAATTCCTCCACTACAAACCAGTCTGATACCACTTCTTTGCAGTGTTCACGTTTACTAAGGCACTACCCAAAAGGCGCCACAAGAGGGCACTCCAACACAAGAGATGAGGTGAATGAGCAGAATTTCTGCTGAAAAGAGGCAGAAGGTTCTGTATGTAGAAAAAGAAACACTGTTGAACCATGTGTGAAATAAATAAAGAAATGAAATGAAAGAACAACCTGGTTCTGCTCAAATTCACCAATCAGAGGTACTGCCTCAGTCTGCTTCATCAGGCTGTGTACTTGTTTCTGCCATGGAGCGTTAACAAGAATCTGAGGTCCATATTAGAAAAGCTGCTAAAATCATAAAACTTTGCAGAATTGTAATAGATTAGCAATATAAATTACAGGTCTGTGATAGTGTATAAATTTGTAGTGAAAAAAAAAACGTGGACCAAGGTGGGATTGAACCCACGACCTTTGAGCTGCAGAGCCGTGTCATTACTGATTGCGCCACCTGGACAGGGGGCGGCAGTCTGAAAGACAGATACTTGGGCAGTCAGAAAATAGATCGCGGTGAGAGGCGAAAAACGCCGTTTTTTGGAGTTACAAAACGTCGTGTAACTCAAAAACTAGGAGGGCTAGCAGCATAATTCTTGTACTGGGTGAATCAGCGGACTTTGGTGTATTTTGACTGCGATTTTCATTGCTCGTTCTACCTCTGTCGCGGAGATATGACGAGAGAAGAAACGGCTTCATTTCCAGAGTTTGAAGACTGAGAGAAGGACACATTTCCACCCCTCAAACAAACGTAATTCATTGCTCAACGGTAAGATAATTGTAAAAACGGCTTCCACTGTGAGTGTCAGCAGTGTCTGAAGATATATTGGCACAAGCCTCATGTCCTAACTTTGCTTTGTTAAAGAGATATGACGATTTGAAAATGCCTCTCATTAGAGAAATCCAGCGCTGATTTTGAACACACTCTCCATTGAAAGTCAATGGAGCGTTTTCAGATCTTGTGTTGGTCTGAGGCGATTTGATAAAAATCTGTAACTTCCACAACAGTGATAATGACGTTTTCTGAAAGCCAGCAAAAATACCTACGTTTTGATGTATAATTTGTGGAAGTTGAGTGAAAATTGAGCCAGTAGCAAGAAGTTGTTCTGACATGAAGAGAAGACTGCGAAACCTACAGTGGCACACTGAAAGCCAAGTGCATAGCAACCATAACAACGCATGTATTTTGTGAAAAATCACAATTTTGCAACTCTAAACTTTAAGAGGCATAAAAATAAAACGGTAAAAGATTTGAAAAAGCTGATTTATTCCTGAATAGCCCAATAATTTGAGAACATTTTAAAGTTTGAATGGTTGTTCTACGTGAAAGTAGGAAAAAGTAGTTAAGTTTCAAAAACAAGCAAGTTTTAGCAGAATTGCGGAAGTTTCCCATTCATTTCAATGGGACAAATTAAAGGAAAAAAACGTAATATTTTAAAAAGTATAATAGTATAAAATACCAAAAGATATAGCCGGAAAGAGCAAAAACAGCAGAATAGTTTAAAATTTGAACGGTGAAAATCGGCTGAAAATTGTGGAAGTAGATCCACGGCGAAAAGTGTACGGAAACACCCGGAATAATAAAGAATAAAGAGAAACAGGAACTCAATAGTGTGGATGCTTAAAGCATCCACACAACTAGAAAAATTTGCATTTCCTGCGAAAATGCTGTGTGGATGCCTTAACTCTGAAGCTGTCTGCTGAAAAGCTGAAAACGATGAAAACTTGCAAAAAGTTGTATGGTGGTGAAAAAAAAAAAATGCCGCCCTGAGCAGGTTTCGAACCTGGCCTTCCTGGTTTCAAGGAGGCTATTCATTTCCCTGAGCCAAAGTCATTCTTACAAAGAAGAGGTGGAGAGACTGACAATTTTGCTGAAATGAGCAGAAGCTGCTGAGAATTGTGCTGAGAAGAAGTGAAAAGGCTGAAAATTTTGCAGCAAAGAGGTGAATCAGCAGAATTTCTTTAGAAAAGAGGTAAAGAAGCAATAAGTTGCGCTGAAAAGAGATGAATCAGCAGAATTTCTGCTCAAAGGCGGCTATTCATTTCCCTGAGCCAAAGTCATTCTTACAAAGAAGAGGTGGAGAGACGGACAATTCTGCTGAAATGAGCAGAAGCTGCTGACAATTGTGCTGATAAGAGGTGAAAAGGCTGAAAATTTTGCAGAAAAGAGGTGAATCAGCAGACTTTCTGCAGAAAAGAGGCAAAGAAGCAGAAACTTGCACTGAAAAGAGATGAATCAGCAAAGTTTCTGCTCAAAAGAGTTGTCTTTTTTCTGAATACAGCCAAAAAAGCTGGAATTTGTGCTGAAAAGGGGTGAAAAAAATGAAAATTTTGCTGAAAAGGGGTGAAGAAGATGAAGAAGCTAAAGTATACTAAATCAAAGTATTTGTGCCAGAACATAGTGTTTCTGACATATTGTGGTACTACTACATTACAACATGAATACGGATTAAAGATGAAAGAAACTGGCAACAAATTCCTCCACTACAAACCAGTCTGATACCACTTCTTTGCAGTGTTCACGTTTACTAAGGCACTACCCAAAAGGCGCCACAAGAGGGCACTCCAACACAAGAGATGAGGTGAATGAGCAGAATTTCTGCTGAAAAGAGGCAGAAGGTTCTGTATGTAGAAAAAGAAACACTGTTGAACCATGTGTGAAATAAATAAAGAAATGAAATGAAAGAACAACCTGGTTCTGCTCAAATTCACCAATCAGAGGTACTGCCTCAGTCTGCTTCATCAGGCTGTGTACTTGTTTCTGCCATGGAGTGTTAACAAGAATCTGAGGTCCATATTAGAAAAGCTGCTAAAATCATAAAACTTTGCAGAATTGTAATAAATTAGCAATATAAATTACAGGTCTGTGATAGTGTATAAATTTGTAAAAAAAAAAAAAAAAAAAACGTGGACCAAGGTGGGATTGAACCCACGACTTTTGAGCTGCAGAGCCGTGTCATTACTGATTGCGCCACCTGGAAAGGGGGCGGCGGTCTGAAAGACAGATACTTGGGCAGTCAGAAAATAGATCGCGGTGAGAGGCGAAAAACGCCGTTTTTTGGAGTTACAAAACGTCGTGTAACTCAAAAACTAGGAGGGCTAGCAGCATAATTCTTGTACTGGGTGAATCAGCGGACTTTGGTGTATTTTGACTGCGATTTTCATAGCTCGTTCTACCTCCGTCGCGGAGATATGACGAGAGAAGAAACGGCTTCATTTCCAGAGTTTGAAGACTGAGAGAAGGACAGATTTCCACCCTCAAACAAACGTAATTCATTGCTCAACGGTAAGATAATAAAAAAAACTGCTTCCACTGTGAGTGTCAGCAGTGTCTGAAGATATATTGGCACAAGCCTCATGTCCTAACTTTGCTTTGTTAAAGAGATATGGCAATTTGAAAATGCCTCCGTTACAGAATTTCAGCTCTGAATTTCAAAACCTCCCATAGACTTTGAATGGGGACTTGTCAGACCTTGTGTCACTCCGAGGCAAATTGCGAAAAAACGGTAAACCTCACAATAAAGATAGTGACATTTTCTGAAAGCCAGCAAAAATACCTACGTTTTGATGTATAATTTGTGGGGGTTGAGTGGAAATTGTGTGAGTAGCAAGAAGTTGTTCAGACATGAAAAGAAAATTCAGAACGGACCAGCACTCACTCTGACTTAATTGCATAGCAACCATAGCAACGCATGTATTTTCTGAAAAATCACAATTTTGCAACTGAAAACTTAAAGAGAGATAAGATTAAAACGGTAGAAGATCTGAAAAAGCTGAATCAGACAGGAATAGCCCAATAATCTGAGAATATTTTAAAGTTTGAATGGAGTTTCTAGGTGAAAGCATGAGGACGTAGTTAAGTTTCAAAGACAAGCAAGTTTTAGCAGAATTGTGGAAGTTTCCCATTCATTTCAATGGGACAAATTAAAGGAAAAAAGTGTAATATTTTAAAAAGTATAACAGTAATAAACACCAAAAGATATAGCCGGAATTAGCAGAAATAGTAGAACAGTTTAGAGTTTGAACGAAGAAAATCGGCTGAAAACTGAGGGAGTAGTTAAGTGCCGAAAAACGGGGCAGCAACTTGAAGAATAAAGTTTAAAACAGGAAAACAATAGTGTGGAAGCCCTTTAGGGCACAGAGACTTGAGCAGCAATTGCTGAAAAAAACTGAAAAAGCAGAATTATCTGCTAAGAAAGAGGTGTAGACGCACTTGATGAAGATGGCTTTATGTGTAAGGGTACACTGAAGAGTGTCAAGAAAGCAGAGTGCATGCAAGCGGGGAAGATGTGTAGCAACTGTCACAGGTAGGACTCAAACCTCTGCCACCGGGTCTCACGGCAGCTGCTCAACCCTCTGAGCGAAATGAGTTCTGCTCACAAAGACAGATATGATGAGAGGAAAAATGTACACTGTGGAGCACAAGCTGAAATTAGCAGAAAAGAGGTGAAGAAGAAGAACTTTGTTCTGAAAAGAGGTGAAGAAAGTGAAATTTGTGCTTAAAACAACTGAAAAAAAATTGAGCTTGTAGCTGACAAGGGGTGAAGGAACTGAAATTTTTACTAAAAAAGAGCTGAAAAACTGAAAATTGTGCTGAAAAGAGTTGAATCAGCAGAATTTCTGCAGAAAAGAGGCAAAGAAGCAGAACGTTGTGCTGAAAAGAGGTGAATCAGTAGAATTTTTGCTGAAAACAGGTTTCTGCTTAAAACAGCTAAAAATGTGAGATTTGTGCTGAAAACAGAAAAGAGGTGACTCAGCAGAATTTCAGCAAAAAAGAAATAAGGAACCTGAAAATTGTGCTGAAAAGAGGTGAAACAGCTGAAAAATTGTACTGAAAAGAGGTGAATCAGCAGAATTTTCTGCTGAAAAGAGGTTAAGAAGCAGAACTTTGCGCTGAAAACAGTTGAATTTGCAGAATTTCTGCTGAAAAGAGGTAAAGAAGCTGGAATTTGTGCTGAAAAGTAGTGAAAAACTGAAAAATCTGCTAAAAAGAGGTGAAAAAGCTGAAATTTGCGTGGAAAAGAGTTAAAACAGTTGAAGTGTTAACTGAAGAAGATGTTGCCATAAGCGGGATTCAAACCCGGCCCTCCTGGTCTGAGAACGGCTACTCATCTTACTGAGCTAAAACATGGCTCAGCCCGGCAAGCAAAACTGGTGATCACACTGATAATGTGGTCCCTGTCAGCAAAAAGGGCCAAAAATGGCATAAAAGCTTAATATCTCAAAAGTATAAAAGTTATCATCACCAAAAGATATAGCAGTCGAAAGCAGAAATAGCAGAACAGTTTAGAGTTTGAACGGTGAAAATCGGCTGAAAACTGAGGGACTAGTTAAGCGGCAAAGAAACGGAGCAACGAAAACTAGAAAAATTTGCATTTCCTACGAAAATGCTGTGTGGATGCTTTAAAGCTGAAGCTGTCTGCTAAAACTAGCTGAAAAAGCTGAAAAGTTGCAGAAATTGTAAAAACTTTGCAGAAGCAAAGGAACTTTGCTAAAATGTAGTAACTTAGCAGAACTGCAATATCTTAGAGGAAACATAATACTTGGCAGAAATACAATAGCATAGCAGAACTTAGCAGAAACATTGTAACTTAACAGAAACACGATAACTTCTCAAAAATACAAGAATTTAGGAGAAATAGTATAAGATAACAGAAAGAATATATTTAGCCAAACATTCTTAAACATTACAGAAATACTATGATTTAGAAAAACAGTACAACATAGCAGAAATGCTGTGATTTAAAAGAGACACTGTAATATACTATGAATATTGTAATTTTAAATAAATACTATGTATTAGCAAAAATACTTTAGTTTAGCACAAATATTATAACATAGCAGAAATACTATTCTATAGCAGAAATGCTATATTTAGAAAGAAAAATATAATATAGTAGAAATACTATGATTTAGCAGAAATCCTACAATATAGCTTAATAACAATGATTTGGAACAGATACTATGATTGAGCAGAATAGTAATAACTTAAGTGAAAATATTGGAAAGGTAAAATGATAAGCTGAATAAAAAGGAACATGGTTAAATTCGCTGAAAACTAATTGTTGTTCACCTGTGAAAAAATAAAATGAAAATACATTTAGAAAAAAAAATAATAAGAAAAGCAAACAGATACACACAAAATCAAATATGGATACACAAATCAACAAATACGCAAGAAATCAAATATGGATACACAAATGTACAGAGAGAGACACACACAGACAGGGTCTATGCCAGTCAACCAGTCTGAATATATAATATTTTTATCCAACAATGAGATGCTGCCCTAAAAGGGTCTTTGTGTGTCTGTCTTCTCTCTCTCTCTCTCTCACACACACACACACACACACACACACACACACAGCAGCATCAGCAAGTGAACAGGGGCTGTTAACAGCATGTTTCTAGGTCAGTCAAACAGCTGTGAGCTTCTCAATTTGAATCCACCAATCAGAGAGGCTGTGTGCTTTTTCCGCCAAAACTGGTGCACCAAGTGCAGGCTTTTACACACGCAGCACAGAGAGAGACAGGATTTTGCAGTCTATTTCTCATAGTGTGGATTCCCTCAAACAAACAGCCATAAATTCCTAACCGTAGGGGCTAAAACAGTCATTCTTACACCGTTTTGTTCACACGACATGGGGAATCTTGAAATGTTGACCATTTAAAATAAAAATATGAAATATTATAGATATATGACATAGATGATTGGCTGGCTGGGAAGCCATGAAGGCCCCAATATGCAAATTTGAATGTTTCAGGCCTCAGATATGATTGGTTGTCTTAGAATCCATGAATGCCCCAATATGCAAATTCGAATGTGTCAGGCCTCAGATATGATTGGTTGTCTTAGAACCCATGAATGCCCCAATATGCAAATTCGAATGTGTCAGGCCTCAGATATGATTGGCTGGTTGGGAAGTCGTGCATGCCCTGATATGTAAATTTGAATATTACACTCCTCACATAGGATTAACTCCTGGGAGCTGGCAGAAATATATAGAAATACTATGATTACCCAGAAATACTGCATTTAGTAGAAATACTATAAAAAGTAGAAATACTGTACTATGATTTGATAGAAAAACTATAATTAATCAAAAATACTATATTCGGCAGAAATACAATTGTTTAGCAGAAACACTATAGTTAGCACAAATCTTATGAAATAGCAGAAATAGTATGATTTAGCAGAAATGCTGTATTTAGCACAAATACTGAAAAGCAGCAGAAATGCTATGACTTAGCACAATAGTAATAACTTAAATAGAAAAATTGGAAAAGCAAAATGAACAGCTGAAAAAATGCTGAACATGCTAAGGGTCCCTCAAATGTAATTGTTAAATGAAAAAAAAATCAGCAAAAAAAAGTATAACAGTCACGCAATCACAAATATGGACACATATGGAAACACACAAGCACAGAGAGACACACACAGGATCAAATTCAGTCAACCAGTCTAAATATATTGAATTAAAATCATACAATAAGATGCTCCCATAAAACTCTCTCTCGCCTCCCTTTTCTCTCTCTCTGTCACATACACACACACACACACACACACACAGGGAGAGACAAGCAAGTTTCTAGGTCAGTCAAGCAGCCTGGGAGCTGCTAAATTTGAATCCACCAATCAGAGAGGCCCTGTACTTTTTCCCGCCAAAACAGGTGCACCTGTTTTTACACACACGCAGCACAGAGACAGGATTTGTGCTGTCTACTTTTCATAGTGAGGACTCCCCTCAAACAAATGGCTATAATTTCCTAACCGTAGGGGCTAGAACAGTCATTCTTACACCGTTTTGTTCAGAAGAGATGGGGGAATCTTAAAGTGTTGACAAGTTATCATTAATATATGAATTATTGAAGATATTTGACTTCTAATGCACCATAACTGAGTAGAGGCAAAGCAAAAACTGCTTTGACTTGTGCTCAAACAACGCTTTGTAACTCTAAATCTATATGGAGTATCGATATCATTGTTTCACCGTAAGACACAGCAGGCTTTGGTGAACAGTCATGGAAATTTTCAGGTCTCAGGTCTAACATTCTATTGTTCATAAGACATGGGGGAATCATCAAGTGTTGTCTTTTTAAAAGAAAATATGAATAATTATAGATATATGACATAGATGATTGGTTGTCTTAGAAGCCATGAAAGCCCCAATATGCAAATTTGAATGTCTCAGCCCTCATATATGATTGGCTGGCTGGGAAGGCATGAAGGCCTCAATATGCAAATCTGAATGTCTCAGCCCTCAGATATGATTGGCTGGTTGGGAAGTCGTGCATGACTTGATATGTCAATTTGAAAATTACAGTCCTCACAGAGGATTGGCTCCCTGAGGAGCTGGCAGGAATACATAGAAATACTATGATTACCCAGAAATACTGTGTTTAGTAGTAATATTATGGTTTAGCACAAATACTATAAAATAGCAGAAGTAGTATGATTTAGCAGAAATGCTGTATTTAGCACAATAGTAATAACTTAAATAGAAAAATTGGAAAAGCAAAATGAACAGCTGAAAAAATGCTGAACATTCTAAGGGTCCCTCAAATGTAATTGTTAAATGAAAAATAAATCAGCAAAAAAAAGTATAACAGTCACACAATCAAAAATATGGACACATATGGAAACACACAAGCACAGAGAGACACACAGGATCAAATTCAGTCAACCAGTCTAAATATATTGAATTTAAATCATACAATAAGATGCTCCCATAAAAACTCTCTCTCGCCCTCTCTTTCTCTCTCTCTCTGTCACACACACACACACACACACACTAGCAGCAGCAGCAGCCAAGCAGCCTGGGAGCTGCTGAATTTGAATCCACCAATCAGAGAGGCTGTGTACTTTTTCCCACCAAAACAGGTGCACCTGTTTTTACACACATGCAGCACAGAGACAGGATTTGTGCTGTCTATTTTTCATAGTCAGGATTCCCCTCAAACAAATGGCTATAATTTCCTAACCGTAGGGGCTAGAACAGTCATTCTTACACCGTTTTGTTCAGAAGAGATGGGGGAATCTTAAGGTGTTGACAATTTATCATTAAAATATGAATTATTGAAGATATTTGACTTCTAATGCACCATAACTGAGTAGAGGCAAAGCGAAAACTGCCTTGACTTGCCCTCAAACAATGCTTTCTAACTCTAAATCTATTTTGAGTATCGATATCATTCTTTCACTGTAAGAGACAGCAGGCTTTGGTGAACAGTCATGGAAATTTTCAGGTCTCTGTGGAAATCCATCAAAAAGATATGACGAGAGAAAAAATTGCCTCATTTCCAGAGTTTGAAATCTGAAGAAATCTGAGCGAGGGACGAATTTCCTACCCTCAAACAAACCCAATTCATGGCCAAATGGTAATAGGTGAGAAAGAAATTCTTGAATTGTGAGCGTCAGGAGTGTCTGAAGATATACCGGGACAAGCCTCATGTCTTAACGTCGCTTCGTTAAGGAGATATGACGATTCGAATATGCCTCTCATTACAAAAATCAAGCGGTGATTTTGAACAAACTCTCCATTGACTTTCTATGGAGAGTTTTCAGAGTTTGTGTTGGTCTGAGGAGATTTG
Organism: Oreochromis aureus; assembly: GCF_013358895.1. Lineage (NCBI taxonomy): Eukaryota > Metazoa > Chordata > Actinopteri > Cichliformes > Cichlidae > Oreochromis > Oreochromis aureus. The sequence continues at coordinate 61,735,867 of NC_052944.1, read as the reverse complement.
CCAAAATTCTATAAATCTCACAACCATGATAGTGACATTTTCTGAAAGCCAGCAAAAATACCTACGTTTTGATGTATAATTTGTGGAAGTTGAGTGAAAATTGAGCCAGTAGCAAGAAGTTGTTCGGACATGAAGAGAAGACTGCGAAACCTACAGTGGCACACTGAAAGCCAAGTGCATAGCAACCATAACAACGCATGTATTTTGTGAAAAATCACAATTTTGCAACTCTAAACTTTAAGAGGCATAAAAATAAAACGGTAAAAGATTTGAAAAAGCTGATTTATTCCTGAATAGCCCAATAATTTGAGAACATTTTAAAGTTTGAATGGTTGTTCTACGTGAAAGTAGGGAAAAAGTAGTTAAGTTTCAAAAACAAGCAAGTTTTAGCAGAATTGCGGAAGTTTCCCATTCATTTCAATGGGACAAATTAAAGGAAAAAAACGTAATATTTTAAAAAGTATAATAGTATAAAATACCAAAAGATATAGCCGGAAAGAGCAAAAATAGCAGAATAGTTTAAAATTTGAACGGTGAAAATCGGCTGAAAATTGTGGAAGTAGATCCACGGCGAAAAGTGTACGGAAACACCCGGAATAATAAAGAATAAAGAGAAACAGGAACTCAATAGTGTGGATGCTTCCACACAATAAAGAGAAACAGGAAAACAATAGTGTGGATGCTTAAAGCATCCACACAATAAAGAGAAACAGGAACTCAATAGTGTGGATGCTTAATCAGCATCCACAAAATAAACTCTACATAAACTTGGTTTATATCTGACCCAGATAGACTGCAGGTCATAACTTCTTACCTGAAGGTCAGTTCACCTGACACTCGGACAGGCGGCTGCCTCGGGTCTCTCCTCTTCCTGCCTCCCCTTCCCTCATCCACCTGCTGCCTCTGTGGAAGCTCTGCCATAGCGACCACCAAACAACAGAGTTATTTTCACACATCAGCCAGCATCTGGCGAATCCACCACCTCTCATTGTTCATGCCGTTACAAAAAAAGTCATCAGCCCACCGGGCAAATGCCCGGTATGCTCGATGGCCAGTCCAGCTATGTTAACCTGTTAATATTTCGCCGAAAAACTGTTTTCTGCGGTGCTGTCTTTCGTGCTTGGCTCTCCTACCTTTGCTAACGTGATGCTCATAGCGCAGAAGCCGGTGCTGCATTCACTTACACTCGCATATCTGAGCTTCAGTGTGAAAACATAATCGTACATTTGATATTTCATTGAATTTTATTGTTTTAGCTTCGGGGTGGCACCTGGGGTGGCCAGTCTGGTTGGGGGGGTGGCCTGTGCCTCCCCCATGCCACCCTGCTGGACACGCCACAGCTCTCTGATGCTAAGGTCTGCACTCAGATAAACATAAATAGGAGAGAATTGTGTCTGTATGTGACATGCAGCACACAGAAAAGCTGCACAAAGAATGGGTGTTTTTCTGTGTCCAGCGTACTTTAAGCATAAATCATTGTGAACAGGTTTGAACAAAACAACACGTTTCATACTCTTAGAGCTATGAACGTTTTTAGCATCCGTTTTTAAAGATGAGCTCTGCAGGCACAGACAAGAAGACTGAAGTCAGCTAATTCTGGTTCAGGCAAGACAACAACCAATCAACCTTTGAATAAGTATGCAGGACTGTGAATAGCTGCATGAACTTGCATGGGCACGTGACTTGTCGCATTATTCAAGAAAAAAAAGAGCCTGAAGCTTAAATTTAAGCTGTTTATTTCAGTTCAGCCGTAACACTGCAAACACACACAGCAAGTAATAAATGCATAGCATATGATTCACAGGTGTGTGCATGACTGTATTTAGCAGCCAGCCAGTCATCACTGGTCAGGCTGGTTCAGCTGTCTTGAAGGTGTCTATGCTGACTTCAGTGAGGAGTAGACCCATGGCTCTGGTGGAGGATCTGAACACAAACACAGAGATTAAAGAAACATTTAGATTTCAAGAGATAAAAACTTCTCGGACACATCAGAAAAGAAGTGCATGTAATGACCATGAACATCCATCCATCCATTCATCCTGGGCCGGTTCGCGGGGGCAGCGGCCTAAGCAGAGAAGCTTGTCCAGGGAAACACCCAGGCGTTAGATATAATCTCTCCAGCGTGTCCTGGATCTGCCCCGGGGCCTCCTCCCGGTGGGACATTTCTGGAGCACTTCACCCAGGAGGCGCCCAGGAGGCATCCTTGTCAGATGCCCGAACCACCTCAAACTTCTCACCCTATCTCTAAGTGAGAGGCCAGCCACCCATTTCTGCAGCTTGTATCCGCGATCTCATTCTTTCGGTCACTACCCACAGCTCGTGACCATGGACCATAGGACCATAGGTAGGGACGTAGATCGACCAGTAAATTGAGAGCTCCACTTTTACGCTCAGCTCTCTCTTCACCAAGATGGACCAGTAAAGCATCCGCATCACTGCAGCTACAGCACCAATGCGTCTGTTGATCTCCGGCTCCCTTCTCCCATCATTCATGAGCAAAACACCGAGATACTTAAACTCCTCCACTTGGGGCAGGAACCCGTCCTCGACGCAGAGTGGGCACTCAACCCTTTTCCAGCTGAGAACCATGGCTTCAGATTTGGAGGTGCTGATCCTCATTCCCACCGCTTCACATTCAGCTGTTAACCATTCCAGTGCGACCTGGAGGCCAGCACTGGATGAAGCCAACAGGACCACATCATCCGCACAAAGCAGAGATGGGATTCTGGGACCATCCAAGTGAAAGCTTTCCGCCACTTGACTGCACCTAGAAATTCTGTCCATAAAATTTATGAACAGAATCAGTGACAAAGGGCAGCCCTAGCAGAGCTTCACCCACCAGGAACAAGTCTGACTTATTGCAGGCTATGCGGACCAAGCTCTTGCAATGGTTGTCTAGTGATCGAAAGGCCCATAGCAATGGGCCATACACCCCATACTCCCGCAGCACCTTCCACAGGGACCCCTGAGGGACACGGTCAAATGCCTTCTCCAAGTCCACAAAACACATGGAGACCGGTTGGGCAAACTCCCTTGCAACCTCAAATATCCTTGATAGGGTAAAGAGTTAGTCCAGTATTCCACAACCAGAACGAAAACCGCATTGTTCCTCCTGTATCCGAAGTTTGACGAACGGACGGACTCTCCTTTCCAGCATAGACTTTCCCAGGCAGGCTGAGGAGTGTGATCCCCCTATAGTTGGAACGTCCCCCTTCTTAAAAATAGGGACCACCACCCCGGTCTGCCAGTCCAGGAGTACCGCCACTAATCTCCACGCAACATTGCAGAGGTGTGTCAACCAGGACAGCCCTACAACATCCAGAACCTTCAGGAACTCAGGGCGGACCTCATCCAACCCAGGGGCTCTGCCAGCAAGGAGTTGTTTAACTTCCTCACTGACCTCACAACCAGAGATTGGCAGGTAATCTCCCTCGTCCCCAGACTCTGCTTCCTCCACGTAAGATGTAAGACGTACCAGTGGGATTAATGAGGTCCTCGAAGTATTTCTTCCACCGCCCAACAATTTTTTCAGTTGAAGTCAGCAGTGCTCCACCCGCACAATACACAGTGCAGGTAGAGCACCACTTTCCCTTCCTGGGTCAACCTGACAGTTTGCCAGAATCTCTTCGAAGCAGTCCGAAAATCTTTTTCCATGGCTTCTCCAAACTCCTCTCACACCCGAGATTTTGCTTCATCCACAGCCTAAGCCACAATCCGCCTGGCTTGTTGGTACCTGTCAGCTGCACAGGCTAACCAAGCCCGATAGGACTCCGTCTTCAGCCTGGTGGCTCTCTTCACCTCTGGTATTCACCATTTGGTTTGGGGGTGTTGTGAAAGTATTCCATTTAATAAAGCCTGCAGCCAAACGGTGAGCGGTAGGTAACATCCTTTAATCAGAAAAGAACAAAAACCCAAGCTTGGTGAGAGCCGCCATCATGGGGCAGACTATCAGCAGAGTCTCCTGAACCCAGAACAGCCCTGGGTTAAATACCTCTACAGGGACAAAAGGCAATACACAGCTGTTTTCACACCTTTGGTCTTCCCCCAAAGAAAGAGTTCACACTACCTTGCTACCTCTTACAGTGGTTGAAAACAAAAGGCTTCACCACCTGTTGGGGTTGCCTGTTTCCCCCCAACTTCCTGAGGTAAAATCACCTGACTGTTCAATGGCATGAATTTGTGAGACATTGTGACATGCTAAAACCCAGTGGCACCTAAGCATTATACAATAAAATAATGTGAACAATACATGAATAAAAGAAATTCCTTTACGGGGTTACCACCAAGACAGGCACCAACCACCTTGTGGCTGCAGCTCAGTGCACCAGCTTCGGCAATGGAGGTGCTGAACATGATCCATTTGGACTCAATGTCTGCTGTCTCCCTTGGAATGCTGTTGAAGCTCTGCCGGAGGTGTGTGTTGAAGATCTCGCGGACGTGGGCCTCTGCTAGGCGTTCCCAGCGCACCCTCACTATACGTTTAGGCGTGCCGGGTCTTTCCAGCGTCCATTTGACCCAACTCACCACCAGGTGGCGATCAGTTGACAGCTCGGCCCTTCTACTTTACCCTAGAGTCCAGAACATATGGCTACATGTCTGGTGATACAATAAATAAATTGATGACTGATCTGCAGCCTAGAGTGTCCTGGTGCCGCTTGCACTTGTGGACACTCTTATGTTCAAACATGGTGTTCGTTATGGCCAACCTGCTTTGCACAGAAGTCCAGACCAGTAGGACAACAGAGTCCCCAGGCAGAGCAACCTCCAGTACCCCACCCAGAGACTCCAAGAAAGCTGGGTACTCTGAACCCTGAACCGCCACTCAGCGCATAAGCGTAGACGACACTCACGACCTGTTCCCTGACCTAGAGGCACAGAGAACAAACCCTCTCATCCATTGCGAGAAACCCCAACATACAGATAGCAAGCCTCTCACCAGGGACAACTCCAGACTGAGACAGAGTCCAGCCCCTCTTCAGGAGACTGGTTCCAGAGCCCAAGCCGTGCGTTGAGGTGAGCCCGACTATATATAGCCGGTACCTCTCAACCTCACGCACTAACTCAGGCTCCTTCCCAACCAGAGAGGTGACATTCCATGTCCCAATCGCTAGGCTTTACAATACAAATGTTTAAATGGACTTCTAGGGGAAGAGTAACTCCCTCCACTTACATTCACCTCACAATAGAGATTGAAAATGTGACATCATTTCTGGGGTAAAACTGCAAAGGATTGTTGGTACGAGTGGCAAGCGGTACTAGCACACGCAGGCTTTCACAAGAAAACAGTCACACAGCCATAAAAGGAAACACAAAGAATGGCAAGAAGCTATTGTATTATTAACTGCAATAGCCGGTCGCATGACAGCCACGGGATGCCGACGGGTAAAGAGATCGGTTTTTATCGGATTACGTCGTGGAAGAGAAATTGTTCAAGCCATGTTGCTGAAGTAACAAAGAGCCGACGGATGGCCTGGATTGCAGCCATTCGAAGACCAAATATAACGTTCCAGAACACTCAAGTTCACATGTTAGTCTGCTCCAAGCATTTCCACAAAGGTAAGTCTTCTGTTGTAGTTATTACGTAATTTATCATAACATAATTGTTGATTTAAGTTACAAATAAGTCTTATAATGATTTGAATTGAATTCGTTGTGCTATGCTGCTTTGTTCACTGTGGTTTTGCGGGCTAATGCTTGTTGTGTTTTGTAGGAAAACCAGCCTACAAAATGCTGGAATGTGATCCAGACTGGGCACCCTCTATCAACCTGGGTCAGACCGAGTTTAAAGCTGCTACCACAGCAAGATTTGATCGGTTAAGAGAGAGAGCAACATCAAAACAGCCACGAAAAGTCCCACATATATGTGCCCAAGTGTTGTATTGAAGCAATCAAGTGAATATATATTTTTTTTTTTTTTATATGTATATATGTATGTATATATATATATATATATATATATATATATTGCATTGTTGATTTGTTTTTCACCGAAGCAGCTAATAAAGCATAATGGAATATGTTAGAGTGAATTGTTAAATGTTTGTCATTTTTATTCTTACCATTTGTACTTTAACTGTGTGTTGAAAGGAATTCTTTTGTTCTCCCCCCCAGATTCTCGAGGTTCTGAGTGGGGGCTGTAGTGTTTTATCACAGGCAACATCCTTGTGAAGGTCTGTTTGATGTGGTAAAACTTCCTGCCCTTTGTATGGCTTCACTGTGTTATCTAGGGTGAACCATAGATTGGGTGTGGGGAGGTTACCCTCTTTATGACCTAGGATGTTGTTCCTGCTTTATGACCCTTTTGGTCAGCAGCTTACACACACACACACACACACACACACACACACACACACACACACACACACGCGCACGCACTTACAAAACCACAGGCAAGGTACTCTTTGTATGTATGTATACATCATATGTTAATGACCCTATGCATATTCAAGTAACCTCAATAAAAGGAGTGCTATGGGGAACCTGGCTGAGAGTCTGATGGAGGTCAAGTAGGTGGAACGACACTTGGCTCCAGGCAGGCCTCCCTCATGCATGCGTAACACAAAGGACTTTGCCTACTTGTGTCTTGTTCTTGCTGTGTAGCAAATTGTCCTGAACGTTCCAGCGAATAGGTTTACGCTACAAACCTATCAGAATATAATTTTGCCTCTTTCTTGTAAGATTCTATAATAGAATTAAACAATAATGCCAGTTATAAATAAAGACAATAAATTGAATGAATTACAAAACATTTATTTTTTTTCTATTAGACCTGAAAATGTTGTGTAATACTACAACCTGAAATGACAATTAGATTGCGTTTGCCTGTACAGGAGATAAAGAAAAAAAATTTAACAACAGCTGTGAAATGGAATAGTCCAAATCACCAAAGTAAACTGGACCTGGGCTTGTTGCAGGGATATGAAGTTACTAAACATTTTGTGAGTGTATGCACTCACACTTAGGACCATATAATAATAAATATGTGCGTCATGAAAGTTGGGCAGCACGCTAATGTCCTTACTCCACTCTGTATGTTCGTATGGGTCTGACCATATCACTCCTTTGATTTTTTTCCTCGTGCTTTTTTTTTTGCCTTTTCGTCAAGTCTTTGTACGGACCTGCCATGTTCTCCGTTGTTTTAACTGTTTTTGGGGCAAATAAAATGCAAGTAGGGATTAAAACCGCAGAATTAATGATTACCAGTGCTGGAAATACTAGCGCTTGATGCAGTGTTTTGAGTTTGTTGCCACTCGTACCCACAATGCAATACGTGAAAGTCACTTTATCTGTCAATCTCTATGGGACAGATTCAGGGCTGGACTGGGACAAAAAATCGGCCCGGGCATTTTGACTAGAGACCGGCCCACCAGGTATTATAGGAAAAAACATAAATCCTTTGAATGAAAACAAACGCTGTTGTCACAGTGATGTACACTGTCTTGTTGGTATATATGTATCAATCTAATAAACTTAAACCTACACCATCCTCCCTATTCTGGTATTCTAAACAGTACCCGAAAGTAGGCTGCTTGGTTGAATTAACCTCCTGAACTATCTACAACACATGGTGAAAACCTGAAATTAAGACAGAGAAGACTAGAGGTGAGACATGATCATTACTGATCACTGATGACAGATTTAGATATATTTTCATAAACCATTCATTTGCCACATCAATAAACAGCATGGCAATATTTTTTCTAACATAGCAACCTTTAAAAAGTGAAAGGAGATAGAAAGACAGATGAGAAAGAAAAACTTAATTGACTTTTTGATGGCATTTTACACACAGTACTGGTACAGTATCTAGAAAATGTGGGAAAATGCTGGCATCATAAACAGTACTTAGCTAGTTCTGAAGAAATTATGATGGGACCCTAAAAAAAATACTATGTACAATAATGGATTTCTATACATTTTACATCAGATGAAAACGTTTGTTGTAAGATTCAGAGCAATAAACAAACAAGAGAGAAAAGCCGATCAGCTGATCACTGATCAGTTTCATGATTGAAGTAGAAACAGGAGAGGGAGGGGAGAGAATGAGAGGAGAAGAGGCAGCTGTGCAGCAAAGAATAACTCCAGCTTTGTGTCTTTTTCATTGTAGCTGAAATACGGGACAAACTGTGTTCCTTTTCACCTCAATACGAAACGCGCAATATTTTCTCTGTATACGAGACGATTCCGTTTTTTACGGGACGGTTGGAAACTCTAATAACTAACCTTATAAATAAGATAAAACAAGTTCAACATCAATAATATCATAGCACCCGCCCAGCAGTATAGAAACTCCGTCATGCTAGCTAGTTATTGTAACTGACTGTAAAAAGTCAGCATAACGAAAATAAACTCCACCTAAACTTGGTTTATATCTGACCCAGATAGACTGGAGGTCATAACTTCTTACCTGAAGTTCAGTTCACCGCCTCGGGTCTCTGCTCCTCCTGCCTTTCCGTCATCCACCTGCCAGCGTGTTGCATCTGCTGGCCTCCACCACTTGCTAATGTTACTGAATCTGTAGAAGCTCCGCAATAGCCACCACCAAACAATTGAGTTATTTTTACACATCTCCCTTCATCTGGCCAATCCACCACCTTTCAGTGTTTATACCGTTACGGAAAAAAACGAAGAAAAAAACCCCATCGGCCCATAAAAACGAAAAATCACCATCGGCCCACCAGGCAAATGCCCGGTATGCCCGATGGCCAGTCCAGCTATGGACAGATTTGAGGTGTGACATAGAACACTAGTCAATGGTGTAATGGTGTCAGAGCAGGTTTTAATGTTCAAATAAAGTAATATGTAAATAATTCCTCTCGGACAATTCTCATGTTGTAGTGATTATATTCCTTTATCAATGCATGTACAGGGTGGGCCATTTATATGGATACACCGTAATAAAATGGGAATGGTTGGTGATATTAAAGTCCTGTTTGTGGCACATTAGTATATGTGAGGGGGCAAACTCCTCAAGATGGGTGGTGACCATGGTGGCAATTTAGAAGTCGGCCATCTTGGATGCAACTTTTGTTTTTTCAATAGGAAGAGGGCCATGTGACACATCAAACTTATTGGTAATGTCACAATAAAAACAATGGTGTGCTTGGTTCCAACGTAACTTTATTCTTTCATGAGTTATTTACAAGTTTCTGACCACTCATAAAATGTGTTCAATGTGCTGCCCATTGTGTTGGATTGTCAATGCAACTCTCTTCTCCCACTCTTCACACACTGATAGCAACACCGCAGGAGAAATGCTAGCACAGGCATCCAGTATCCGTAGTTTCAGGTGCTGCACATCTCGTATCTTCACACCATGGACAATTGCCTTCAGATGACCCCAAAGATAAAAGTCTAAGGGGTCAGATCAGGAGACAGGGGCCATTCAACTGGCCCACGACGACCAATCCACTTTCCAGGAAACTGTTCATCTAGGAATGCTCGGACCTGGCACCCATAAAGTGGTGGTGCACCATCTTGCTGGAAAAACTCAGGGAACGTGCCAGCTTCAGTGCATAAAGAGGGAAACACATCATCATCATGTAGCAATTTCAAATATCCAGTGGCCTTGACCCACTATCGTTATACCCCATATACCACACCAAACCATCACTTTTGTTGTTCCAACAGTCTTGGAGGGATCCATCCAATGTGGGTTAGTGTCAGACCAATAGTGGTGGTTTTGTTTGTTAACTTCACCATTCACATAAAAGTTTGCCTCATCACAGAACAAAATCTTCTGCGTGAACTGAGGGTCCTGTTCCAATTTTTGTTTTGCCCATTCTGCAAATTCTGTGCGCCGATCTGGGTCATCCTCGCTGAGATGCTGCAGTAGCTGGAGTTTGTAAGGGTGCCATTTGTGAATAGCTAATATCCGCCGAAGGGATGTTCGACTAATGCCACTCTCCAGTGACATGCGGCAAGTGCTACGCTGTGGGCTCTTGCTGAATGAAGCTAGGACAGCCACTGATGTTTCTTCATTAGTGACAGTTTTCTTGCGTCCACATTTTGGCAAATCCAATACTGAACCAGTTTCACGAAACTTAGCAAGCAGTTTGCTAACTGTAGCATGGGAGATGGGTGGTCTCATAGGGTGTCTTGCATTGAAATCTGCTGCAATGACCCGGTTACTGCGTTCACCAGATATCAACACAATTTCGATCAGCTCCTCACATGTTAACCTCTTCGACATGTCAATGGCTGTGAACAAAGAGAAACTTGTAAATAACTCATGAAAAAATAAAGTTAGGTTGAAACCAAGCACACCATTGTTTTTCTTGTGACATTACCAATAAGTTTGATGTGTCACATGGCCCTCTTCCTATTGAAAAAACAAAAGTTGTATCCAAGATGGCCGACTTCTAAATTGCCACCATGGTCACCACCCATCTTGAGGAGTTTGCCCCCTCACATATACTAATGTGCCACAAACAGGACTTTAATATCACCAACCATTCCCATGTTATTACGGTGTATCCATATAAATGGCCCACCCTGTACACTGTAAACCCCAACAGTCTACCTGACTTATAAAGTTTGTGGATATAACAATTGAAATTCCTCACAAAGTTGAAACAACTTAAAACTTTTCTGTTCTGTTAACGATTCAAACAGTTATAATTGTACATGGCTTAGAAGTTAAGAGTAAATACTGCTTTCTTAGTTATAATTTTTGAGTAAATGTTTTTTTTTCCGAGCTCCGCGTGTGTACGTCAACTACGTCATGACGTTTTCTCTCTAACCTGAGCGGCGTTAACAGAAAATTCTGTTCAACATGGCTGCCATTCTTGAGCGACTGGAGAGCACATTTGGAGAAACTTGTAAGTAAAACCGAACCTTCGTTATGTTTATTTTTCCGTAAAAAAGCAATTATATTAATATGTTGCAGCCAGGAACTTCTTTTCGAATGCGCTGTTGTGTTAAAAAGCACAGACCCAGGTGGTAAATAGTTGTTCGCTGTTGTTCGCGCTCTTTTTCAAACATAGATTATGTCGTCAGTTTTACAGTTTTAACCAATTAGAACACAGTTTTAATAAGAATCACACATAAAGAAAGGGTCTTAGTGATATTTTAACGACCCCTTGCCAACGCAAGAAAGTTGGTGTTTTTACAACAGCAGCCTCATTGTTCGGCAGGTTTTTTTTTTTCTTCTCATTAGCATCATTCAAAAGTGACTTAGCTAGCAGTGGCAACTTCTATCTAAAACAATTAAAAGTAATACCCAGATTGAAATATAGCAAGGTGTTGTATATTTAGTGTGCTGATAAGGTTTTCAATATTTTTATTTTTTCTTCCAAGGCTCAAGACCGATGACAAAAAGACCGAAGGAAAAAAGAAAAAAATCAGACTGCAAGTAATTTCAGGTGGAGACAGTAAACACAGGTGAGTTGAAAGATCTATTGAAAAGTCCTTTCTTCATGGCCATTAAAAAAATTTTAGGTTAAAAGACCTGTTTTTTTTAAATCATGCCCCTGCTTTGTCACACTGAATCATGTTGAAAAGATATATTTTCATGGCTCCCCCCATTACCATTACCTTGTACTTCTTTCTACCAGTCTATTTTATTTTGTGACATTAACATCTTAAATGTACCCCGTCAGTTTAATTATTAATAGCTGTGTTAGTATTTATAATGCATTTTTCATTCACATCACTTAAATTCTGCCAGTGAGATAAAATGCCATGGATTTTTTTTTAAAATACAATTTAATACCGTGGCAGCTACCAAATTGTACAAGCAAAATACTCTCTCTTTAGAAAACCCTCACACACAAACACACACACACAGGGTCAGGAGCAGAGCACAGGCGTATCACAGCACTATGACTACGCTGCAGGTGGCCCCAAAACCAGGCTGAAGTCAAGATTTAGTTTTTTTTTGAGATAAAGTCGTGAAATAAAAAATTACTTTTTTTAGAAAAATAACAAACATACAAATTATGTAATGCAAGAACCTAACACGTTAATGTACATTTTTCAAAAAAGTAGAGTACCCTAACTTGTTACAAAGTAACCCACTACACTGCTGAATGTTTTGCTAGATTACAGGTCATGCTTGTCACATTCTCTCAAACCAACCTTACTTATTTAATTGGGGCGATCGTGGCTCAAGAGTTGGCAGTTTGTCTTGTAATTGGAAGGTTGCCGGTTCGAGCCCTGGCTCCAACAGTCGCGGTCGTTGTGTCCTAGGGCAAGACACTTCACCGGTTGCCTATTGGTGGTGGTCAGAGGGCCCGGTAGCGCCAGTGTCCGGCAGCCTCGCCTCTGTTAGTGCGCCCCAGGGTGGCTGTGGCTACAGTGTAGCTTGCCATCACCAGTGTGTGAATGGGTGGATGACTGAATGTGTAAAGCGCTATACAAATACAGGCCATTTACCATTGATATTGTGTCTATTCCAGGAGGACGCATTGGATGAGTCGACCCTCATTGACACTACAGTTGCTCTTCTCACAGTGGTTAAGGACGGCGCTTCCCAGTCCAGTCTATTTTACTTCCTCAAGCATGGCTGTTGTGGTGAAAGGCGACTAGGTGATGCGTGATATTCCCAGATTTGCAGATGCATTTGCTGTATTGTTTGGCTTGATCTATGCTCTGCATTTAGACTACCCCAGGAAGCTCGTTCACACATTTACCTTTGTCCAAAATATCTTCATGGGGCTTGATGACGGCAAACCCCTGAAACCCCTGCCTACATGCTCTTAAGGAATATAAGGCAATGTTTGTTAGGACACGCACTCTGTTACTGAGCACTTTGTTGGAAGCACTTTAAGTTTACTACAGGCTTTGGGTAGATTTAACTCCATCAGTTTATCTAATTTCCTATACTTGCCTGCCTGTTCTGGTTATTTGGAAGCTGATCGTCTTTCTTTGTACCCATCCATCCATTCGCTTCCGCTTATCCTTTCCAGGGTCGCGGGGGGCGCTGGAGCCTATCCCAGCTGTCATAGGGCGAGAGGCGGGGTACACCCTGGACAGGTCGCCAGTCTGTCGCAGGGCCAACACACAGGGACAGACAACCATTCACGCACACATTCACACCTAGTGACAATTTGGATTATCCAATTAACCTATCCTCAAACTGCATGTCTTTGGACGGTGGGAGGAAGCCGGAGTACCGGAGGGAACCCACGCAAACACGGGAGAACATGCAAACTCCACACAGAAAGACCCCGGCCTGATGGTGGAATTGAACTCAGGACCTTCTTGCTGTGCGGCAACAGTGCTAACCACCGTGCCACCGTGCTGCCCTTCTTTGTACCCATTTTAAAAAATTGTTTTTCATTTCTATTTTTAAAAAAAGTGATTAGTATTTGACTTTTTGTTTTGCATTTTTGTGTATTTTGGGAAAGATACAATTAGGACTGATGTCGTTCTTTGTGATTTTATAAAAAGATACATGTTCTACACTGAATTTATAATGCTCACTTTTATAAAACCATTTGTGATGTTTTTAAATTTCCATGAAAAAATGTTAAATAAACAAAATGTAAAGTAACTAAATTTCTGTACTTTTTTTAGTAGTCTACACTCAAACATTGAAACATAAATATCTTTTAATTAATAATCATATAATTTGAGTTTAGGTTGTAATATAATTGCATTGTGTTGCATCAAAATAATAAACTACAAGAAACACAAAAATATTGAAATTAAAGTATACAGTCTTTGAGTAAAGCTCAATTAATAAAATATAAAATATAATTTAAAATTTTTAGGTTAACAATAAATACAAATTTTGAGTACCCCCATACTTAGAAGAGATGAGTTTGTGTACTTAAATCTTTTGAGGTAATCGGTTTCCACAAAAGTTTTAAGTTCAGTCAACTTGTTTGGGTTTACAGTGTATATAACCCATCTTATAGAGTTTTAGGAGGACACTAAGATGAACAATAAGAAGAGAATATAACAAGCTCATAAACTTGTTGAAATTATTTCACTTTTATATATTTTTTTTTTAAGACATAAACACATTTCTATGATTTGTGGGGCTCAGGGTTTAAATGCAGTAGTGTTTAGGCCTGCTCCTACTGCCTCTCTATAACTAGTTCAGTAAATATCAGCATTTACACATATTAGCAGTAAGGTAACACAGAGATTCAAATATTACTATCTATAAATATTTCACTGATGGGACATGAGGCCTGTTGAAGGCAGCCAAGCTGGAGCCAGACTGAAGGTCAGATGAAAACCATCACGTGTTGAGCTCCTCTGCTGCCACCTACTGGCTCTTATTTTCTGACTTTTAACACAGTGCATACACTCATTGGCCACATTTTTAGGCACGCCTTGCTAGGATGGGGTTGGATGGTTTTAAATTTCAAATATGAAGGTACAGTTGCAGGAAAAACTCTTCTTTAAATTCGGTTTTATAATATGTGTGGTGGTTCCTCAGCAGGCTGGCTGTGTGTAATTTCTGGTTCACAACGGGCATCAAAAGCTGAGTGAGTCAGACTGTCTCAGTTCAGCCACAGCTTCACCTCTTACAGGTCAGACATCAGCTGTGTTGTGTCACATCCGGCCCACATAACAAAACAGACTGCATCAGGAAGTCTCTTTTTGCAACAAACAAAGAACTAATTTCTCACAGAATTTAGGCTTTAAAAAACTCAGATACTTCTCATCTTCTTTTGAAGATGAGATTTCAGTCCGTTGGTTGTAATCAGAGCTGGTTTGATTTTATAAATAACAGGGAAACATGCATCAGTGCTTCCCTTATGACTTTTTTTTAGCAGAGTAAACACTGGAGCATGCTTTATGAAAATAGAGCAGTAAAAAAAAAAACCAAAAAAACAACCTCACATCATTCCTGTACCTTGTGATGTTTCTTTCAAATTCAATGAAACAAGACAAAAGAGGGAAGTTTATCATACTGTAAGTTTGAAACTATTTGTTTCTGCCATTCAGCAGAACTAAAAGTTCCTGTACTGAATAAAGGGGGAATTTACTGTTGCTGTTAAAGGAACTTTAGACATATAAAGACTATAACAGCAGATACTGACAGACTAAAACCTGAGAGCAAAGCAGACTCAGCACCACAGATCTCTAATTACAACAGGCTCTGTACTGGCCTGATCTGAATTTAATATATACAGTACTGTGCAAAAGCTTTAGGTAGGTGTGAAAAAATGCTGTAAACAAAGGATGCTCTCAGAAATATAAATGATTGTTTTTTGGTCCCAAATGTAATCTGCAGCAGCTTGATGACCCCAAACACACAGTCAAAGTCATTAAGAACTGCCTTCAGCGTAAAGAAGAACAAGAAATACTGGAAGTGATGGTATGGCCCCCACAGAGCCCTGATCTCAACATCATCGATGTGTTTGGATTAGATGAAGACACAGAAGGATGTGAGAAAGACTACATCCACAGAAGATCTGTGGTTAGTACTGTAAGATGTTTGGAACAACCTGCCAGCCGAGTTCCTTCAAAAGAAGAAGAGAAGAATTGATGCTGTTTTGAAGGGAAAGGGTGGTCACACCAAATATTGACTTGATTTATAGTTCTCTTTTGTCCATTGACTGCATTTTGTTGATTGATGACAATAAATGATTAACAATTCCATTTTTGAAAACATTCTTTGTTTACAGCTTTTTTTCTAACCTGCCTAAAACTTCTGCACAGAACTGTACATGAGATTCTGCTCTTATGTTGTCTGTGTACTCTCTCTTCTGTGTGATGGCTCTGTTAAACCCAGAGCAAATAAACCAAACGAGTCTAACAGGAACTGTATGGGATTCAGAGGATTTCATTCATCATTGTAAGTTATTATAAATTATTTACAAATAAAACTCCAAGAGAGAGAAAAAAGCAGCACGTTTTGTTATACATGACACGAAAGCAAGAGAGAGAGAGAGGTCCTGCCTACCAATTTGTTTGTCACTGTTGTTTCTGTGTTTCTCAACACAGAAAACAAAACTAAATGTGAAATTCATGACTTTATTGCACTGTTTGTTTGTTTTTTGCTTGTTTTTCTTTAGTAAAGATTTTAAGATTTTTTGTAATGTGAAAACAGAAGGAATGTGAGTATTTTTTCCTGGGTAAGTTAAAAGCATTTAAACACTAAAAAGTTTGGACATGCAAACGCATAAACACCCAATAAATATGATTTTGTTTGCTTGGAAAATAGTTTCTGGATGTCTCTGTTTTCATGAAGGGCCTGAATGTGAACTCAGCTTCACTTGCATCCAGAAAAAGAGCACTTTCTACAGTGTTTAATATTCCAAGGAATTAAGGTTAAGTAACAGGCCATTTTGATCCACTCAGTATATGTTGTTGGGTTTGTTGTTGTTGTTGTTTTTTAAATACTGTCACTAATAAAAGCTAAATATAATTTAATGCATTTTAAAGTGATGTGGAACTACTGTACACATTTGAATCTACCGGGTCCTTTTTCGGTGTGGAGTTTGCATGCTCTCCCTGTGCCTCTACCGACTGGCTCTGGCATTAAAGTTTCCTTCCACAGTCCAGATACAGGCATGTTTGCTTAACCAGTGATTCTTAATTGGCTTTAGGTGTGAATGTGTTGGTCTTGCAACAGACTGGTGTCCTGTCCAGGTGCTTTTCACCTTATCACAGCTGAAGCACCCTCAGGTAATTCTGATAAAGTAGAATTTTTCCTTATCCAAGTAATTTCGGGGTTAACCCTGGGTTGAATGGTGAATAGTGGTTTATCGATATTCTGGAACTTAACCTCCTTAGGAGCAGGTTAGGTTCCAGATTAGAGATCTGTAGGTATGAAATCAGGTGTGACATCACTTCCTACTGACCAGCTAAGTCTCTATGAAGTAGTATCACCATTCTGGAGGATCCCTTGGGCCCGTGAACAAATAGTAGGAGGTGTTTGAAGTCTTATCTTATCTTATCTTATCTTATCTTATCTTATCTTATCTGTAAGGTAATATTGTGAGGTACAGATCCTACAATAATGCAGAGAACTGAGATGACCTCATATGGGTAGGCACTTTGGTGCCACAGGGGAGGAAACACTCTTAAGTATTTCTTAAGAAATAAGAAATCACCTCTAGTGCTGCAGCTTCTCGTTAAGGGACGTGAGAAATCGTCAGTATTTTACGCGTCGGGAGTGAGAACGGGTTGTAATATCAGTCTGTACATGCTCCAGATAGCTTTTCTTCAAATTCTTTAGTTCTCAATTGCTTTTGCAACTTTGTACTTTTGTGTTACTCGCAGCAACAATTCCACCTTATTGTTAGTCCATTTAAAAAACGTTTTCTCAACATTTTGCATAATAGAAATAACACAGGCCGAATTGTCTTACATTTCACCTATACGCAGTACTGGAACGTAAGCGTTTTTCGTTCACTTCAGTGTGGATGAACAACTCTTTGAAAACAATTGAAAATGATAGTCTGGACGCAGAGCGTTTTTAGACGAAAACGCCATTTTCCAATTTTTCCATATTAGTGTAGACGTAGCTTCAGTCTCAGTTGACTGCAAGTTTCCCCAATCTGAGGCTACATCTACAGTAATCTGACTAAACAAAGTTTCAAATGTTTCAAAGTTTATCATTATTTTTAAAGCTCAGTGTTTGTCAGCCCATCTTTCTGCATTTTTTAAATCATTGTGGCCACTAGAGGGCACTTTATTATAAACAGAATCTTCTGTGAGACATTTGATGAGCGATTACGACACTTTTCCAGTTTGAATATGAGATAACATGACACATAAAGGTACTCTTATTGTTTTTTTTAACTCTTCTTTATAGGGATTAAAATAAAATTTTCAGTTTAAAGTCATCAGTAAATAAGATAACTGTCTTTTAGAATAACTTAGTAACTCTGTTCCTGCTCCATGTGTAAGACACTGTACTAGTGATGTTAATATGTACACACAGAAACAGAATGAGTGCAGATTGTATAAACTTGTTCACAGATAAATATCACATCCATGAGCACGACTACTTCCTTTGAAAACTCTGCTGTAGTATAATAAAGAAGTTTTCCTCTTTCAGAAACACATGACTCGTGTAAGTGAGCATCTGTTATGGTGGCAAAAACTGATCCTGACTGTGACTGAACAGAAACCCAGATTAAATCAGAGTGACTAAGGACAGACATGGATGCCCTCAGTGAGAGAGCCTGACCACAGACATTAATTAAACAGTAACATAGATGAACGTGTGCAGCTTCTTAAGCTGAAAAACATCAAGATATGCTTATTTTAAACATCATCTAATAATAAATAAAGTCTCACAGATCTAATGTCCCACTGACACACGCACAACCTTTATGTGAAGCTTTTGTGTGAAGTTTCCAGTCTGAATGATGTTGCTGTTGCTTTTAGTCCGCGGTTGTGGTTTTATTTATTTTGTTCTTTGTTATCTGCTCTGAAGAGAAACATGCATGGGTTAGCCACAACAACTCATGCTTTCCATAAGAGATCTTCATGAAACCCATAGAACCACACGAGACAAACAACAAACTAGTCAGATTAAAATTTAACCAGATGTGTGCAGGAAACAGAAGCACACCTAGAAATAAAATATAAATAAGTGTTAATTTACTTATGATGTTAAATACACTGAATCACATTATTCCCTTTCTGATATCCTGGTGTTTTGCATTTTGTCGCACCAAAATGGTAAGTACAAACTGCCGTTTTTAAAGGATGATTTATTTAATTCTTTCACATTTTCCATCAAATATTAGTATAAAAACCACAGAAATACACAAGAAGAACAAGAAGTGAGACCATAGTTTATTGATCCTGCAAGTCACTTCTGTGGAGACGACATCACACATAGAAATCAAATATAAATTACAAAAATCTTTTTTTGGAAGATTTTGGTCTCTCTAAGGTTCTAGAAGTTTATTTATTGAGGAGAAAATGTATATCGTGTGTATCGTCAGGGTTGAGGACCAGCAATTGGATTTGAGTGTTTGGACTGGTGGATTACTTCGGTGATGAGTAGACAACATTTGGCTCTGGTAGAAAATCTGAAAATAAAAACACACAGTTCAAAGTCATTTTTGGAATAGAATAGATGTTAGTTTAAGTTATTAAAAAAGTTCCCATCCGAACATGAAACATCTTCTTCATATTCAATGACTTTTTAAAAAAAACTGAAACATTATATTTTCTTCAAAAAGTCTGTTTTTCAACCTTTTTTCTGCTGCTCCTTAATCTGGGAATCTCTGAGCTCCTATACTGACATATAATTGAAATTGTTACAAAGACAGACACAATTGTAGAACCACATCTTGAACCTCAGTATGCTGTGCACTCTGAACCCTGTTGACTGATTCACTGACTGATTGATTTTTTTTCACATGTTGGTTTTATGGAAATCTGTTACACAAGATGGTGCTGGAGTGATGGCAGCCTTACTTGTTTCTTAATCTTTAACTTTTTTTAGACTAGTCTTTCAAACTATTTTTTCACTTTCCTCTAGTTCACTCTACTTTCCACCTCTTAGATATAGCATATGACATGGATTATGCACTTTTTAAAACTTCTGGAACCAGCTCTTTTGTCTGTTCGAGAGCAGAACTGCTGGCACTAAACACAAAGACAAAGACCGGCATGCTACACAACATCCCTGCCAATCTAAAGAGGGGCTACAGATACAAAACATTAAAACATGTTAAAAAAAAAAAAAAACAACAGCCTTATTAAATGCAGAGTGGTATGGGCCCGGAAGCAGAATTCATCACGTCATCACTTAAAGACCAGATACACACAGTTAAAGCATGAGTGCAGACACAACACCCCGAGGTTTTCATTATTATTAAATCTGGAGACTTTAATCACTGGATTCTACTCTGACTGCTTTTCACCTAATGTGAGAGATGCATACAGAGCCACCCCCCTGAACAGTATGAGGGAGATCAGGAATGGTGTGAAAACGATCACAGGCCACAACACAGCCATCATGGGGTGTATCTGCGATGATCAGGAAGAGGAGTACAGGAGTCTGGTGAGAAACTTCGTTACATGGAGTCACACAAACTTTTGCTGTCCAGGCTTATGTTTTCAAAAAAGAGCAGTTCCCTTTCACGCAACAGACTAATTTTCTTTCTTAGTGAATAAAGAGCAGCGTTACCTCTGGGATCGTTTGATCTGACGGTGATTTGTCCATAACTGATATCGTCTGTTCTCACAGCTGAGTAGACTGCAGCTGGATCACACTCTGCAGAGTAAAACACACACAGAGGACGTCATTGCAGATACCACAGGTTTATCAAAAGTACTCCTAGTCCACAGGATATGCGTTCAAAGAAGAGTTATTATTTCCCAGGTAGCACTATGCAAAACATTTCTTAGAAACTCTCACGGTTTTTCAGAAGCTCTGTGGTCATCTTTCCTGTTTCAAACTAACACCCACCGAGATTATTTTTGGTCATTTGTATTTAACACCAGAAGAAGACAAAGTACACATTTTACCACAAAATATATACCAGACCCACACTTTGTCACACTATATGCACACTATCATCAACACTATGATGAGAATACTGTGTTCACATGTCAGTTTCATGGAAATAAAATGAGGAAATGGCAGTTTGTTTTAAACTCTATGTATAAAACCACAAACAAAACCATTAATGTAGTTAAAGAACAGTTGCTGAAAAGACACAAGGTCCAATTAAATTTTACTTACATCTGATTTTCATTATATTGTCAGCATGTTATTTTATGTTCTGTTGTAAAATAAGAGTATGCAAAATGTAAAATATGATTATTTAATGCTCAGAGAAGTCAGGACTACTTAACACAGAAACGAGTTTGATTTACCAACATTTAACATTATACCGGCTTAAAAGAAAGATTACTTATTGTGATATGACATGATCCTAAGTTTAAAATAACATAAAACACCTTCCTACATGAGGAACATCATTACATGATGCTTGGTTTTTGCATTTGACCTGCAACTATCCAAAGACATATGTTAAGTTAGCTCCTGTTTCTAACTGTGCCGTACATATGAATGTAAGCTTCCTATTGTGTTAGCTCTGCAATGAGCTCCCTGAACTGATTAAGCAGATGAATGGATGGTCTGAGCTAATCATCGAACTGCCTGAGCAGCTATAACAATGCATCTCACAAGTCTGGATGTTGCACCTACATAATAGAGGAATTGTTCTGTGTTTAGGGTGGTTGGATCTCATTTTGTGACTTCTGTCCTGTATAAAGATTGATTGCTTCCTTGAACCCTCACTGGGTTACACACTTGAAGAACTCCAACTATGATGCAACAGGCAAGAAAACTACTAACAGAATCCACCACAGGTAATCAAACAGCATCTTAATATTTACAATGAATATTGCCCCATAAAATGCAATAAAACCTCCTTTGGCTGTTTCTTCTTGGCTCTGAACAACTGGTAGACTTTTGCTGTGGTTCTGAACCATGATGAAGACAAAGAAGAGCAGTTGTACCTCTTCTTTTTGATTTTTTTTTCTTGTCTCTGATGATGATTTGACCATAAATGATGTCCTGTGTTCTTACTGTTGAGTAGACTGCAGCCGGATCACTTTCTGCACAATAAAACACATATAGTAGACATTACTGCAGTGGTGCAGTCATATATGTACTTCGTGTTACATTAATAATCACACAAAAACTTGTTGTTGTTTTTTTTAATGGCACCATGTGAACATTTCAAATAGAACTGATACTAAAAGCTATGTTTAAATTAACTGACCACAGCACTGTTTTCATGGAATATGAAAACATGCTGAATGAAACCACAGGCTGCATTTTGTATATACATATGCATATACAAAAAACAAAACAAAAAACAAAACAAAAAACAAAACGTCAGTTCCTCTATCAGAGGCCTGGGAGCTTGAGGGTCCTGTGCAGTATCTTTGCTGTTTAAAGAACTGCACTCTTCCGGACAGAGATCTCAGATGGTGTTTCTGGGATGTGCTGGAGCCACTCGCCTACTTTGGGGGCCACTGCACTGAATGTTCCAATTATAACTGGGATCTCTGTTGCCTTCAGCCCTTGGTACCTGTCCAGCTTCTTATGTTCCTTCTACCTGATATTGCTGTGGTTAAGAATTGCTACAGCCATCTTCCTCTGATTGTCCACTACTACTATGTCCGGTTGGTTAGCCATCAACATTTTGATGAGTCAAGATCCTGTGGGACTTGGCTCGGTCATTCTTGATCACCCCAGGGGTATATCCCATTTTGACCTCAGGATTTCCAGACCATACTCAGCACAAATGTTTCTGTATACTACGCCGATCACTTGGTTATGGCATTCCATGTATGGTAAATTGTGTGGTAAATTTCTTCAGACATATTTTGCTTTCAAGTTAACTAAGTTGTGCTTCTCCTTTGTTGTTCTTTTCATGTGTTTGTCTCAGAATTTGTGGCGGAAAAAGCCATTTTAAATAAAGCAGTTGTCTAGAGCAGGGGTCGGCAACCTGCAGCTCCGGAGCCGCATGCGGCTCTTTTGTCCTTAATGCGGCTCTGTGTGGTTTGGGAAAATAAATTAGAAGTATTTAGCTGAAGTGTATTTTATTTATGTTAGTTCTTTTTTAACTTGTAGTTCTAAATTGGAAGATTATTGTGATATTGAAATATAAAAATAAAATTATATTTTATTATTTTCATCGCTCAAAATAAGCGTCACACTCATGGAATGAAGCGGTGTATGTACCCAAACGCTGTGCATTTATCGAGACTTTCAACCCCAGGTAGGCCAATTATGGATCATCGGATCCACATTATGTCAGCAGCCATTCTCCACCGTGAACTATGTTAAAAACAAACACCGCTCACGCCTCACAGATGACAGCTTACAGTCCTGCATAAAGATGAAGGCTGGCAGATGGCAGAAGTCTCATTGTAAACATATCACGGCAGACCCGACGATGTTTGCATGGACATGCTTTTCAGCATCTCTTTATTGACCACTTTTCACACACGGTTGCTGTACGCATACAGCCGGCTGTAGCTTTTCAGCTCACAGCCCGACATACACCACCAACAACACAACAGCACAGATAGCACAGACGTTAAGGTGGCGAGGCGCGATTGCGGGTGTTGCTCAGGTGCGTCCGCCTCCCCTGTAGCGGCGCTGCAGACCACGCCCCGCCACACACATTAACCAGGTAAAATACATATTTAGGTAGAATTTTGCAAATATCTATTTTTAATTTTTTAGCAGCATAGTGCTTTTTTCCAATTATTTTTTAAAGTCAGGTCAAGGCTCCAAAAGCTCAAAGGCGATATAAGGGTGGCGGCTCACAACAGTTTTTGTTTGCTACATGGATCATTTTAGTTCAGCTGGGTGTCTTTCCTTTTGTTATATTTCTTTAAGAGTTCAAAATGTGTTAATTACATAAATGTAATTTTCTCTGTAGCACTTCATGGATTTCATAAGCAACACACCTTAGTTGTTCACACAAAGCATAAAAGTAAAAAACAATATATACAGTGTTATCTTTATTTTAGATGTCAAAAAGTATTTGCGGCTCCCAGTGTTTTCTTTTGCGTGGAAACCGGGTCCAAATGGCTCTTTGGGTGTTAAAGGTTGCTGACCCCTGGTCTAGAGGCATTCATGACTACAAGTGGGGTTGGAAATCCAGTAGCTCTTGCACAACTTCATTCACTTCCAAGTTGCACATAGAAGAGAAGAAAGTCTGATGGCGATCACCCCATCTGTACATATATATATATACACACACACGTGTATATTAGGGCTGCAACCCCACCCTCATTCAGATCTGGCGTTTGGAACTATCTTGGTTGGCATGACCCTGATGGTAAGCGCGTCATGGACAAAAGTAAAACAGTATGTCGGATGTGCCACGCAATGCTCAATTAGTGGGAACTAGTGCATTACCGCAGTTAGCTTGTTAACGTGTTGACACCGTCCAGCCCCACGCACGGGGTGATCCGTGGTAACTCGTTAACGGAGATTTGCCGCTTTATGGCGTTAATGTCATTTTAATGAGATTAACGCTGACAGCACTAGTGGGAACACAACGAATATGACTGCACATTTACGCCAACATCATCCTAGTGCAAAGACAAGTGGAAGCAGACAAAAACAACAAGCACGCATGCTACAAACTGTTTAGACAGCCATGAGGACACGTGATTCTCCTTATGGGGACCTGATATGTTTAATATGATGCTGAGAATATAGCCCAGAAGAAGCGTATAGTATAGCTTTTATTTTGGAAAGAGCCATTTCTCTCTATATATTATAGATAGATAGATAATTATTTAATAGGAAAATGCATTAAAGTCATAGTGGAATGTGTACAGATAGATTTTTCTCATCAGATTTATAAAATTGTTTGTCTGCACACACATCATTAATACCAACACTTGTGAAAAACTGATGAATTATAACAGTACTACTTACAGTGACTTGTTCCTATGGTGGCATCCTGTTTCAGTACCATGCTCATTACAGTGAGCCATTTAGAACACTGTGCCACAGATATATTCAGTTTGGTCTATTTAATTCAACATAGCTCCAGAAGTGTTGTGGTTTGTTTAAATCCAACAGCATGGAGTCACATGAAAACTTTCTTTTTCATAGGACTGTACTTGTCACTTTCTATAGTCAGGCACTAGACAAATTTATTTCTTCTAACAGTACTGCTGTGAAAAATGATACAGAAGTTCATAACCTAACAGAATGACCAGAAGAGTGTTAACTTTAATAGAAATCTTCCCTGCTGAAACTACAGGAAAATGTATGACATGCCTCTGCCTTGGTCTCCGAGGCAAAGTCTGAGGCAGTCAGCATGTCACACAAGCAACAAAATGATTAACAATAAAAAGCTAAAATAAAAAACTGGTGTACACATCATCATCATCATCATCATGTATTTATATAGCACTTTAAAAACACACCTGGTAGACCAAAGTGAGGTCACCAAAAATAATATGCACATAGTAATAAAACCAGACATAGCAATAAAATAAAAAAAAATAAAAAAAAATCAGTTACCCACAGAGTTAAAAGCCAGGGAATAAAAATAGGTTTTTAATAAAGACTTAAAAACTGGCACTGATGTAGCCTGTCTAATATGGAGAGGAAGGTTATTCCAAAGCATCGGCGCTGCAACAGAGAACGCTCGGTCTCCTCTAAGTTTCAGCCATGACTTTGGGACCGAAAGCAGCGACTGCTCAGCTGACCGAAGGGAACGAGTGGGGACGTGGGGCTTCAACAAGTCAGACAAATAAACAGGTTCCAGACCATTTAGAGATTTAAAAACCAATAAAAGGACTTTAAAACGGGTCATCAAAGGTAAGAGATAATTCGATCACATTATCTCCGAGATTTGTGATCGAATTCTTTAGTTGGGAAGTCAAAGTTGCAAGATCAACATCTGGAGTATGAGAAAAACGATTTGGGCCAAATAAAATCGCTTCTGTCTTCCGATCATTAAAATTTAAAAAGTTTTTTCCCATCCATGCTTTGACATCAGTAAGGCAGTCAAGCAAAGGTCGACTTGGGAGACTATCAGAATGACTAAAAAGTAAATAGAGCTGGCAGTCATCTGCGTATAGATGGAATGGCACTTTATGTTTTCGGAAAATCGCGCCAAGAGGCAAAAGGTACAATGAAAACAATAACGGCCCAAGAATAGATCCCTGTGGCACACCCCAAAGCAGAGGGGCCACAGAGGATGAAGCCAACCCCAACTTAACACAAAAGGTCCTATTTAAGAGATAGGACTTTAACCACAAAAGTGCCGAACCAGAAATTCCCACACAGTGCTGTAAGCGGGAGATCAACAAATTGTGATCCACTGTGTCAAATGCAGCGGTCATGTCCAACAAGACCAGCACTGCATATTTACCACGGTCTGTCGCTATCAGGATGTCATTCATAACTTTTGCGAGGGCTGTCTCCGTACTGTGAAATGGCTTAAAGCTGGACTGAAAGATTTCTGACAAATTAGAGTCATTCAAGTAGTCCATCAACTGAGTATAAGCAATCCTTTCCAGAATCTTACTAAGAAAGGGAAGCTTAGAGATGGGTCTAAAATTTGATACGACTGAACTGTCTAAGCCCGGTTTCTTAAGTAAAGGATGTATGACTGCATGCTTAAATTCCCTAGGTACTTGACCAGACAAAAGACTAGTATTAATAATGTTCAGAATGTGTGGTCCAATGATAGGAAATACCTTTTTAAGAAAACGGTGAGGAACAACGTCATTTGGAGAGCCACACGGTTTAGCATTCAACACAAGTTTCTCTAAATCAGATAAAACAATAGGTAGAAAAGCAGAGAACAGACTTGAGCAAGAACCATGCATGGCTGGGTCAGCAATAGGTAGAGTCGGAGGTCTCAAACTAGCAACCTTGTCCACAAAATAATTAAGAAACTTATTGCACATAACCGCAGAAGAGTGCAAAAGAATATTGCCTTCCAGATTAATTACAGAATTTATAGTGTTATATAGAACACGAGGGTTATGCGAGCTGGCAGCAATAAGTTGAGAAAAATAGGAGTGCTTGGCGGCCTTTACTGCTCTCTGATAGACTTTCCAGCTAGTCTTAAGAGCTTCCATAGAGACATACATTGTCTGAATCTAAAAGGAGCATACACATAAATGGTACTAAGAGGAACTTATTGAAATTTTTAAACTAGTCTTTGTATAGTTTGTTTTTTACAGTTTTTTTCCTCTTCTTAACAGCCCTTCAGTAAAATCTAAGCAGCTGAAGTTTTTCATCAGAAACAGGAAACTGGATGACCACAGAGCTGTTAGCATATGTTAACAGATTAACCACAGCCTCAAAAACAAACAGTCCATTAAGCGAACTGTCATCTAAAGACACAAAACAACTACAGTGTGGTCATTGTTAGATTTTAAACATTTGTTTTTGAAAAAATTACTATTGAAACAAACTAAATGTATTATTAATTATGTAAATAATTCAAAGTGCATGACAGTATGATGTGCAAAGTATAAAAGTTTAAAACTAGGCCATTTCTACAGTGGAAAATTATAAAAACATCATAATGTTGCGAGAGCTACAACTTCCTATTTTAAAGAACGCCGATATTGAATACAATATTGGCACCAGCCTTTCTGAAAGTCTAGATTCTGCAAAATGTCTAAAAAGTAAGTCAGTAAAGAGACACCAGTGCACGTAATGCATAGTAAAGAAGATATTCTTCATATTTTGATTGGGATGCTGTAAATACACAAATCCAAGCTAACTGCTGTGGCAACCCCTTGTGACAATGCAGCAGCCAAAAGCAGAGACTGACAGTCGTAACCTTAACCATTTCCTCTTAACACACACACACACACACACACACACACACACTGAATTGTCAGTTAATAGTCTAGGTGTAATTTCATACAACACAATAAAACTGGACAAAAATTATTATACCAGTTTCTTTCAACTCAAGGTGATTTCTAAGATAATATCACATCTCCCTTTACAAGGTCTGTGGGCAATCATATAAGTTTTCATTTTTTCTAGATTCAACTACTGTACAACACTTTTTGTTTGTGTTGCTACAGTATTATACATATAGAACTGACATAAACAATAAACTATAAATATTTAAGAAATTAACTTTGTAAATCTTGCTTGTAGAAATGCAGAAGTCATCCACTGATTTTTTCTAGGAAACACTGAATCAGTCAATGTTGTTTGTTTACACGAAGACCTCTATCTTAAACTGAGTCTTAGCCTTCAAACAGTTCTTTAAATATGTTTCAAGGTCAACACACACACACACACACACACACACACACAGACATAAAACACTACCTCTGTTATGTTTCATTGGCTGTTGCTGGTGATGCAATATTTTGAGATCACTATATGTGATATCATCTTCTCCATTGTTTCCCAAGTCAGCTGAAATTAAGCAAAATGAAAAACAGTACAATTTATTAAGTAACAATCTTAACTCATACTTAATTTAAGAACGTTATTGAACATGTTTGTAAATAACATGTTAAAATGATTTAAATACATTTCTAGAACAATACTGAGTCTCACCTTTAGGTCTCCTCCCAACACATTGCCTCACTAGTACAACCATTAGTAGACCCACAATACAGACTAATCCAACAGGCAATAAGACAGAGAGAACAACAGGAAAGATTGGTGGAGCAGAAGTGATGGACATGGAACTAGAACGAGGTGTGGATGTAGGTGGAGGTGTGGTGGTGTGCTTCTCTATAATAAAGCAAACACAGTCATTAAGTTGTCGTCACATTGTGAATGTTGAAACCTGCAGAAACACAGACAGGTGAGTGTGTCACCTGTGACAGTGATCCAGCTGGATGGAGACTCTCCATGACCGCTGATGTCACACTTGTAGAGGCCTTCATCAGACCTGGAAACATGCTGGATGGTCATGTGACCTGTAGGCTGCTTCCTGATGAGGGAGCCATCTTTATAGAAAGCAGCTGGGAGGTTGGAGGGAGTGGTCTTTGTTTTACAGAGCAGAGTGACGTCATCTCCCTCCATCACAGGGAGGACAGGACTCTGCAGGATCACTGATCCACCTCAACACAGAGACAAACTACAGCATTTCATCCATTTACACACAGCTTCATCAACACTAACTCCACACACTCAGCTTACCAGTGACTGTCAGGTTAACCATGTTACTGATGGGACCCTCTCTGGACTCACACCAGTAAACTCCGTTGTCAACTGTGTCAATGGTACTGATGTTACACGAAGAGCCATCTGGTTTTCCCCAACCAGGTCCACACTCAGTACTGATGTCTTGGCTTGTGTTTCTCCTCAGAGTCCATCCAGCAGAGCTGTCGTCCTCCTCACAGCTCAGAGACACAAAGTCATTCTTAAACAACTGAGAGCTGTTGGGACTCACAGTAAGATGAGCTGTAAGAGAATTTATTACACTCACTTCTAATGTGTTATGTGTAGAATGTGCATGTTCTTCAATTTCGTGTGGATATCATTTGTAATAAAGCAGAAAAAGATAGAAACACACACACAGATTTAAAATTTTACTTTTTTCCAAGATGTTTGCTTACCTTGTTTTGATCTGCAGATGAGCATAGATGTCTGCACTGCAGAGAAATTATTCTGTTAGTTTTAACTCTGATTAAAACTGAGATACCAAATTTAAACAAAGGAAGTAGCCATTATGACACCTTTCTTTAAAGTGGACCATATTTGGCATATTTGTTCAAGCAGGTAGAACCAATGGGTTTTGGTGACATTTGCTAGATTGGTTAACAAGATGACTGTGTTGAATCTCTGCCTATACAGTTTAATTTAATTCAATTTTGTTTATACAGAGCCAATTAACAACAACTGTCACCTCGATAACATAACAAAGAAAACTCCAATAATCATATGCTGTGGAAAACAGCCAGAGATGAATAATAACTAATGACTAAATGCAAAGAGGTGTATAAACACATAGTAAGTGAGAAAGGTGAATGAAAAGGAAACACAATGCATCATGGGAATCCCCCAGTAGTCTACACCTATTAGAGCATGACTAAGGGTCACCTGGTCCAGCCCTAACTATACGCTTTAGCAAAAAGGAAAGTTTTAAGCCTAATCTTGAAAGTAGAGATAGTGTCTGTCTCCCGAATCCAAACTGGAAGCTGGTTCCACAGAAGAGGGGCCTGAAAACTGAAGGCTCTCCTCCCATTCTACTTTTAAATACTCTAGGAACAACAAGTAGGCCTGCAGAGCGAGAGCGTTAAGTGCTCTAATAGGGTGATATGGTACTACAAGGTCATTAAGATAAGATGGGGCCTGATTATTTAAGACCTTGTATGTGAGGAGCAGGATTTTGAATTCAATTCTGGATTTAACAGGAAGCCAATGAAGGGAAGCCAAAACAGGAGAAATATGCTCTCTCTTTCTAGTCCCTGTCAGTACTCTTGCTGCAGCATTTTGGATTAGCTGAAGGCTTTTCAGCGAGTTTTTAGGACTTCCTGATAATAATGAATTACAGTAGTCCAGCCTGGAAGTAATGAATCCATGAACTAGTTTTTCAGCATTACCCTGGATATTTCAAATTTTAGAGATGTTGCTCAAATGGATGAATGCAGTCTTACATATTTCTTTAACATGTGCGTTGAAGGACATGTCTTGGTCAAAAATGACTCCAAGGTTGCTCACAGTGTTACTGGAGGCAAAGGTAATGCCATCCAGAGTAAGAATGTGGGTAAAAACAAACAAACAAAGGAATCTGGGTAGACACAATATTTCTATTATTTTTCAGGGCCGAGTACAATAATCTCTGAATTCTAGCAGGACAAGCACAGAGATGAGTCCACTGTCAGAGGCCATAAGAAGATCATTTGTAACCTTCACTAAAGCTGTTTCTGTGCTGTGATGAGCTCTGAAACCTGACTGAAACTCTTCAAATAAGCCATTCCTCTGCAGATGATCTGTTAGCTGTTTGACGACTACTTTTTCAAGGATGTTTGAAATGAAAGGAAGGTTGGAGATTGGCCTATAATTACCTAAGACCGCTGGGTCTAGAGATTCAATTCAATTTTATTTATATAGCGCCAAATCACAACAAAAGTCGCCTCAAGGTGCTTTATATTGTACAGTAGATACATGGTTTGCTAAGTAAAGGTTTAACTACAGCCAGCTTGAAGGCCTGTGGTACATAGCTGATTATTAGAGATAGGTTGATCATATTTAAGATTGAAGCATTAATTAACGGCAGGACTTCTTTGAGCAGTTTTGTAGGAATGTGGTCTAAAAGACACATTGATGGTTTGGAGGAAGTAATTATTGAAGTTAACTCAGAAAGATCAATTGGAGAAAAAGAGTCTAACTTGACATTGATGGTACTAAAAGTAGCTGTAGACGATATTACATCTGTGGGATGATTATTGGTAATTTATTCTCTAATGATAAAAATCTTATCTGTGAAGAAGTTCATGAAGTCATTACCAGAGATGGGCAGTAACGCGTTACTTGTAACGCGTTACTGTAATCCGATTACTTTTTTCAATTAACGAGTAATGTAAGGGATTACCATTGTAAAAACGGTAATTAGATTACCGTTACTTTCCCGTAGGAACGCTGCGTTACTGCGTTACTAAAACCGTGAGTTTTTTGCCAGAATGTCTCATGACAGTGACGTAAGCGAGTGCGACGTTCGTGACAACAGCTGTCTGCAGATCAACAATGGATAATATATCGAGTGCGGGACAGAGTGTAGCATGCAGCGTTTAAAGCGTGGAAATACTGACCTTATTTTGAGTTTGATTCCATAAAAAGTGACAAAAACATTAGTGTCCGTTGTGCGTGGGAAGAAAACTTCTTTTTACAGCGAAAAAAACCCCCTAAACTTCCAAGCAAGCACCGAATGCGCTACGACTGTAATGTGAAATTCACAGAGAAACTCGCGGATTCTTCCACTGACCGCTGCGGCACACCTGCACCAGGGCACACCTCCGCCTACCCCAGTCCTGCTTTACAGGTGAAAATAGAGCAACTAGTCTTTGACTTTATTTATTTTCTGCTGTGTTTTACTTGCATCTATTTGAAAGAGTGAGTGTAAACACAAAAAAAATATTTTATTTTATGTGCTGGAATGTGCAGAAAATAGGTTTAAATGTTAAACAAATTTCTTCCAGTCAGAGAATGTTGCATATAATTTAATTTTTGCTTGATGCATAAAGTTAAAAGATTAAAACTAATAAAACAAGTTTTAAAAAGAGACTTTTTCATTTGATTACATTTTGTATGATGGATTATGCAGAAAAAGTAGAATTGGGCTGAAAGATCTATCGCTTTATCACCTATTCAGGTTGTAAATTGTGTTTTTAAAAAGTAACTAAGTAACTAAGTAACTAAGTAATTAATTACTTTTGAAAATAAGTAATCAGTAAAGTAACAGGATTACTTTTTTGGGGAAGTAATCAGTAATTAGTACCTGATTACTTTTTTCAAGTAACTTGACCAACACTGGTCATTACTAGTTAGCGTTAAACGGATGGTTAGCTCAACAGAGCTCTGACTTTTTGTCAGCCTGGCTACAGTGCTGAAGAGAAACCTGGGGTTGTTCTTATTTCCTACAATCAATGGGAAATTCTAAGTAATAGTAGTTTACTGGAGTTATCCTTGGAAAAACCCAGAATGCGTTCTAATGGTTTTAAAGCCATGTCTTTATATTAGAGATGGACAGATCCGATATTACGTATCGGTATCGGTCCAATACTGCCGTAAATTACTGGATCGGATTTCGGAGAGAAATAAAAAATGTAATCTGATGCATGAAATATCAAAAAAGCACCTCACAAAACTTGCGACATGGCGTAACTCAGCTCATAACCGTAGCACGTTGCAGGAGTATGCATCACGTGATAGAGCCTGTATGTATTTGTAGCCTCGCTACCAAACCGGCATTTCATCTCCGAGGAAGTTATCCCAGAGAGAAGTTAAGCAAGTGTGTAAGTTCATCTCTGAATGTTTGTAAAGCATTCCAGCGTTAAGCTTAACAACCGATATATGGAGCGACTGCCTCGCTCTCCTGCTGCTGCTTCAATCGTGAAACTGCTTAATGATCAGCTGATCGGTTCTTCTGTCGGAGTCCGTCTCTCTTGTTTGTTTATCGCCCACTTCGCGCCAGAAAGAGGAAACCAGCGGCTGAACAACAGCAACACGTTTAAACTTGATAATCTGTTGTTAGAATTTATTTAATATTACTTTCTACACCAGGATCCTTTTCTACGTAGCTGACGGCTGGTAACTGTGCAGGGGCGGATCTAGCAAAGTTTAGCCAGGGGGGCCGATAGGGCATGAACAGGGAAAAGGGGGCACAAAGACATACTTTTCTTTCTTATTCTCATTTAAAATGTCTAGCTTTTAATAAGTAATTATCCAAATCTTAAACCCAAAGTTTTAATCTGATGTAAAATGTATAGAAGTCCATCACTGTATATAGTAATTATTAAGTCTAATATACCCTAGTAAGCTATAGTACTTTTTCCTTTGGGAAGATACGATCTGTTCAGTCTGCAATTCTGTTGAAGAAAGATGTTGAATCTATTTAATTATTCTTGAAAAATAATTGATTTCTGTGCATTTTTTTTCACACTGCATCAAATTAAAGTTGATTACGTCAATTAAGCATCATGAGGTGGAAAGTGGGTGGTTCCCTATTTTTTTTTTTTTTTTTTTTTGTGCTGGGAGTTTTAGAACCCTATTAGGTTGATTACTCTTTAAAATACCAGAATAGGGAGGATGGAGTAGGTTTAAGTTTATTAGATTGATCAGTATTGCTGAACTATGAAACTATTTTGGGTCCAGTGTATTTTTTGCATACAGGTATAACAGAATAGCTTTAGTGTTTTTTTGTTTTTTTTTAACTTGAGTATGAACTTATACAAAAAGCAGCAAGATATTGAAAAAAACAGTTTTATTGATTAAAAAACACACCATATCGGATTCATATCGGCATCGGCAGATATTCAAATTTATGATATCGGTATCGGACATAAAAAAAAGTGGTATCGTGCCATCTCTAATATAGATACATAAATGTATATATTAACTAGATGGTACACCCGTTTGTTTATTTTTGATTACTTGTTTATTTTTGTTTATTTGTGTTCTTATAGGTTGTTTTATATTACGTTCCTTTATTTAAAAAATAACCATCCAGTAACCATCACAGTGGCAGATATCCAAGAAAGGGTATCCAGTATGAAGAGTTGGACAGCACCAGGCCCTGATATGGTTCACGCCTACTGGCTGAAGAAGCTGACTGCACTCCACGAGCGCCTGGCAGCACAAATGAACCAGCTGCTAGTTGACGAGAGACAGCCAGAATGGCTAACCGAAGGCCAGACAGTCCTGATCCTCAAGGACCCCCAGAAGGGACTGGTCCACTCCAACTACCGACCAATAACCTGCCTCACACCATGTGGAAGCTCCTGTCAGGCATCATAGCAGCTAAGATGAACAGGCACATGGGTCAATACATGAGCGGGACACAGATAGGGATGGGCAAGAATACCAGAGGTGCAAAACACCAGCTACTGGTAGACCGAGCAGTCAGCCAAGACTGCAAGACCAGACTGACCAACCTGTGCACTGCCTGGATTGATTACAAGAAGGGCTATGACTCAATGCCCCACAGCTGGATACTGGAATGCCTAGAATTGTACAAGATCAACAGGACCCTGAGAGCCTTCATCAGAAACTCAATGGGGATGTGGCGTACAACACTAGAGGCCAACTCCAAGCCCATAGCACAAGTCACCATCAAGTGCGGGATCTACCAAGGAGATGCCCTGTCCCCACTGCTGTTCTGCATAGGCCTTAACCCCCTCAGTGAGATCATTGACAAGACTGGCTACAGATACCGAAAACAGAATGGAGCAGTTGTCAGCCACCTCCTGTACATGAATGACATCAAGCTATATGCCAAGAGTGAATGAGACATCGATTCACTGATACACACTACCAGGATATACAGCAATGACATCGGAATGTCGTTCGGACTGGAGAAGTGTAGTCGGATGGTAACAAAGAGAGGGAAGGTAGTCAGAATTGAGGGGATTAAACTACCAGAAGGCAACATTGCAGACATAGAGGACAGTTACAAGTACCTAGGGATCCCACAGGCAAATGGGAAATGAAGAGGCGGCTAGGAAAGCTGCAACCACCAAGTACCTGCAGAGGGTCAGGCAAGTCCTGAGGAATCAGCTGAACGGTAAGAACAAGATCCGGGCTATCAACACCTACGCCCTGCCCGTGATTAGGCACCCTGCTGGGGTAATAGGCTGGCCAAAGGAGAAGATAGAAGCCACTGACATAAAGACAAGAAAGCTCCTTAACATGCATGGAGGGTTTCACCCCAAGTCCAGCATCCTGAGGTTGTACACTAAGCGGAAGGAAGGAGGCCGGATGAGACAACGAACATCCACGAATACATCACGAAGATGGCCCCAACTGACAGCGTGCTTAGTGAATACCTCAGGCAGCAGACACCCAAGAAAGAGGAGGAAGGTGAGGAACCATCATGGTAGGACAGGCCCCTGCACGGCATATACCACCGGCAGATAGCGGAGGTGGCTGATACCCAGAAATCCTATCAGTGCCTGGACAAAGCTGGACTGAAAGACAGCATGGAGGCACTAATCATGGCAGCACAGGAACAAGCACTGAGCACAAGATCCATAGAGGCTGGGGTCTATCACACCAGGCAAGACCCCAGGTGCAGGCTGTGTAAAGATGCCCCAGAGACAATCCAGCACATAACAGCAGGGTGCAAGATGCTAGCAGGGAAGGCATACATGGAACGCCATAACCAAGTGGCCGGCATAGTGTACAGGAACATCTGTGCCGAGTATAAACTGGAAGTCCCAAGGTCAAAATGGGAGATGCCCCCAAGGGTGATGGAGAATGACCGAGCTAAGATCCTGTGGGACTTCCAGATACAGACGGACAAAATGGTGGTGGCTAACCAACCGGACATAGTGGTGGTAGACAAACAGAAGAAGACGGCCGTAGTGATCAATGTAGCGGTTCTGAATGACAGCAATATCAGGAAGAAGGAACATGAGAAGCTCGAGAAATGAGTATAAATATCCAAACAAAAGTTCATCCCAATTAAAGGGGAGTTGCATACTAAAAATGGTCTGTAACTCAGAGTGAATCAATACCCAAAAAGTGTTGATCAATGGACAAGACCAAAACAAGTGGAATTGTTTTATTCCTTGGGCCCCACAGTTTCTCCAACAGCTAGAGTGATTAGAATAATGTTTACTTTGTGCAAGTGTAATAAAAAACCTACAGAGACTCTTCAGACCAAAACATCTCCATATATTAGAACTAGAAATTCTCCACTGAAAGGCACACTGCTGATACCAGATGTCATTTGAAATTGCCATATTTGTTTCCCTTTCCCATTTTTGTTTAATGTAGATAGTATTCAACTTCTTAACCTCTTGTAAACCCTTGTACAGTCTAGAAATCACCTTGAGGCCAGGATCTGCATGGTAAGCCTTAACAAATATATTCAAAACGGGAAGAGGGAAAAGATCTGTTCTCTTAGGTATAAAGTTATGTAGATGATGCCTGATTTGAAGAAACCTGAAAAAATCCGTATTGCTTAACTGGTATTGATCTTTTACTGATTGGAAGTCCCTAAGAGTTCCCCTATCATAAAACATACAATATGCCATTAAGCCTTGCCCTGCCCTGCCAATTTTTTATATCTCACGTCTAACTTATTGGGTAAAAAATCAAGATCATAAGGGCACCATCTTAAGATCCTGGCCTCTTCATTCCAATTATTCTTATTGAGAAATTGTATCGATAATTTTAAAGGCAAGTTAATTTCATTGGTTTCTTTATTAATTTGTTTTTTAATAAGTGTCACGTCCCCTAAGCTTGCCTGAATTGGAAAATCTCTTGAGGCAGCTGTTTCTATTTCTTTCCATCTTGCTTGGTAGTCTACATTGCACCAACACACTAGGATCCTGAGTTGAGCTGAAACTTCATGTCACTTCATGTCTTCTTGACACACTTGATGATTATAAAACTAAAACTGTGAGATACTATAAACTTCTGAAAATTCTTTCTTGTGATGAAATAGCCAACAAACAACATAGATAGATAAATAGATAGATATACAAACACACACACAAAAGATATTGTACTTACAGAGCAGGCAAAGCAGAGTTGTTTTTTCCATCGTATTTTTTGGTCATATGAGGGTCAGCCTGTGTCTTACAACAGTTAAGCCCACCTCCTTCCTCTTTGCATAAGTGTAGCAGCTATCACAGTGTGATGTGGTTTTTCTCACGAATGCCTGTGTTGGACAGAGGAGAAATGATGAGTAAATAGGTACAGTTTGGATAATGTAACTTTTCCAAAGTTAAGATAAAGAATCTAAACCACTGAGATGAAAGAACCTCCACCTCCAGGGGTGGACATGCTGTGGTTGCATGCGCCACCCTAAAATGACCTCTTGGCACCTCTAGTCCCATCCTAGTTTTGCATATGACAATGGTGTTTATTAAAATAAACTAGTGTAACATAGTCAAATAGAGTTCCAGTTAAATCCCCCTAAATGGGACATTGGCACCACCTACTGTTGCAAAAGTCACCCTGCAATAACTACAAAGGACAAGGAATTCTGGGTAATCCCCAGAATAATGGAGGATTCCCGTAGAGGTAAGTAATGTCCAAATGTCGCGGACAAAAAAATTCATGTTGTTAGCTGTAACAGTAACAGAGTTGCAGTCTTACACGCCTCTCTGCAGCTTCTCTCCTCCTGCTACCCCCCAAAAAACCCATCTCCATTGAGACTGTGTCAGCTCCCAAAATGACAAAAAACAAACCAAAAACCAGCAACAAACAACTTAAACATAGAAAATCACAAAGAAAGAAAAATACAGAATCCACATCTGAACCAAAGAGTAAAACAGTGAAATGTGGATTATTAAATATTAGGTCTCTGTCCTCCAAGTCTCTGTTAGTACATGACTTAATAATTGATCAACAAATCGATTTACTCTGCCTTACAGAAACCTGGTTGCAGCAGGATGATTATGTTAGTTTAAATGAATCAACACCCCCGAGTCATTCTAACTACCAGAAATCTCGAACTCTCCAACAGAGGTCGATTATCTTGTTAATAATTTTACCTCCTCACTACGTACGACTCTAGATACTGTAGCTTCTGTGCAGTGTTGCCAACTCCCCAGTAAGGAAAATCGCTATTGGTTGTCCTAAAAGTCGCTAGAAGTCACTAAATGACGTCATCACCTAATTTGCATAATTGGTCATGCTAATATAATTGTAACCTATGTTGTTGAGAGAGAAATAACATCGTGGAAGAGACATAAAGTGAGTAAAAACGTCCTAAATGCATTTAGAGTTTATTTAGAACTACAAATTAAATTTCTTTTAGCAATTATTGTTTTTTTTAATGTCACAATTCCAACCCTGCTCCTTTACCCGGGCTTGGACCGGCAAAAGTGACCCAAAATAGGCACTCTGGTGGAGTTACTTTGTGTGTGTGTGTGTTTATGAGTAGTTTTAAACCTTGTGATCCACAAAACAGCATAAGAGTAAAAGAAGAACTGACTGCATTGCAGCACCCGCTGCTTGTTGAGAGTAAAAGCGATACGTGCTTTCACGTCTTTTTAGCGACTTTTAAATAAAAAAGTCGCTAGAGGGTCTGAAAACTCGCTAAATATAGCGACAAAGTCGCTAAGTTGGCAACACTGCTCCTGTGAAAACTAAGGTCTCAAATCCAAAGTCCCTGACTCTGTGGTATAATTCTCAAACACGTAGCCTAAAGCAGATAACTCGTAAGCTGGAGAGGAAATGGCGTGTCACAAATTTAGAGGATCATCATTTAGCCTGGAGAAATAGTTTGCTGCTTTATAAGAAAAGCCCTCCATAAAGCCAGAACATCTTACTATTCGTCACTGATTGAAGAAAATAAGAACAACCCCAGGTTTCTCTTCAGCACTGTAGCCAGGCTGACAAAAGTCAGAGCTCTACTGAGCCAACAATCCCTTTAACGTTAACTAGTAATGACTTCATGAACTTCTTCACAAATAAAATTTTTATCATTAGAGAAAAATTACCAATAATCATCCCACAGATGTAATATCGTCTACAGCTACTTTTAGTACCATCAATGTCAAGTTAGACTCTTTTTCTCCAATTGATCTTTCTGAGTTAACTTCAATAATTAATTCCTCCAAACCATCAACGTGTCTTTTAGACCCCATTCCTACAAAACTGCTCAAAGAAGTCCTGCCATTAATTAATTCTTCGATCTTAAGTATGATCAACCTATCTCTAATAATCGGCTATGTACCACAGGCCTTCAAGCTGGCTGTAGTTAAACCTTTACTCAAAAAGCCATCTCTAGACCCAGCTGTCTTAGCTAATTACAGGCCAATCTCCAACCTTCCTTTTATATCAAAAATCCTTGAAAGAGTAGTTGTCAAACAGCTAACAGATCATCTGCAGAGGAATGGCTTGTTTGAAGAGTGTCAGTCAGGTTTCAGAGCTCATCACAGCACAGAAACAGCTTTAGTGAAGGTTACAAATGATCTTCTTATGGCCTCTGACAGT
Organism: Oreochromis aureus; assembly: GCF_013358895.1. Classification (NCBI taxonomy): domain Eukaryota; kingdom Metazoa; phylum Chordata; class Actinopteri; order Cichliformes; family Cichlidae; genus Oreochromis; species Oreochromis aureus. Next base: position 61,696,836 of record NC_052944.1, on the reverse strand, counting down.
GGACTCATCTCTGTGCTTGTCCTGCTAGACCTTAGTGCTGCGTTTGATACTGTTGATCATAATATCCTATTAGAGCGATTAGAACATGCTGTAGGTATTACAGGTACTGTGCTGCAGTGGTTTGTATCATATCTATCTAATAGACTCCAATTTGTTCAAGTAAATGGAGAGTCCTCTTCACACACTAAGGTCAATTATGGTGTTCCACAGGGTTCAGTGCTAGGACCAATTCTATTTACATTATACATGCTTCCCTTAGGCAGCATCATTAGAAGACATAGCATAAATTTTCACTGCTATGCAGATGACACGCAGCTCTATCTATCCATGAAGCCAGGTAACACACACCAATTAGTTAAACTGCAGGAATGTCTTAAAGACATAAAGACCTGGATGGCCGCTAACTTTCTGCTTCTTAATTCAGATAAAACTGAGGTTATTGTACTCGGCCCTGAAAATCTTAGAAATATGGTATCTAACCAGATTCTTACTCTGGATGGCATTACCTTGGCCTCCAGTAACACTGTGAGGAACCTTGAGTCATTTTTGACCAGGACATGTCCTTTAACGCACATATTAAACAAATATGTAAGACTGCTTTCTTCCATTTGCGCAACATCTCTAAAGTTAGAAATATCCTGTCTCAGAGTGATGCTGAAAAACTAGTTCATGCCTTCATTACTTCCAGGCTGGACTACTGTAATTCTTTATTATCAGGATGTCCTAAAACTCCCTGAAAAGTCTTCAGCTAATCCAAAATGCTGCAGCAAGAGTACTGACAGGGACTAGGAAGAGAGAACATATTTCTCCTGTTTTGGCTTCCCTTCATTGGCTTCCTGTTAAATCCAGAATTGAATTCAAAATCCTGCTCCTCACATACAAGGTCTTAAATAATCAGGCCCCATCTTATCTTAATGACCTTGTGGTACCATATCACCCTATTAGAGCACTTCGCTCTCGCTCTGCAGGGTTACTTGTTGTTCCTAGAGTATTTAAAAGTAGAATGGGAGGAGAGCCTTCAGTTTTCAGGCCCTCTTCTGTGGAACCAGCTTCCAGTTTGGATTCGGGAGACAGACACTATCTCTACTTTCAAGATTAGGCTTAAAACTTTCCTTTTGCTAAAGCATATAGTTAGGGCTGGACCAGGTGACCCTGAATCCTCCCTTAGTTATGCTGCAATAGACGTGAGGCTGCCGGGATTCCCATGATGCATTGAGTTTTTCCTTTCCAGCCACTCACTATGTGTTAATAGACCCTCTGCATCGAATCATATCTGTTATTAATTTCTGTCTCTCTTCCACAGCATGTCTTTATCCTGTTTTCCTTCTTCACCCCAACCGTCGCAGCAGATGGCGCGCCTCCCTGAGCCTGGTTCTGCCGGAGGTTTCTTCCTGTTAAAGGAGTTTTTCCTTCCCACTGTCGCCAAAGTGCTTGCTCATAGGGGGTCATATGATATGATTGTTGGGGTTTTCTCTGTATTTATTATTGTGCGATCTATTGTACAATATAAAGCGCCTTGAGGCGACTTTTGTTGTGATTTGGCGCTATATAAATAAAATTGAATTGAATTGAATTGAATTGAATTAACACAAGTTGACCCAGTTATTTTTGGTTAACATTATTTGCTGTGGGTTATTTCTCCCACCCTTATGTTGGGTTAAATGTTCGTTTATGTGAAACTTCTTTATCAGTAGGGAGACCCGGGAGTATAGAGTATAGAGACAGACCATGTCACTTGTGCGTGTTGCATTGTAGGTAGGAGTGGCAGCAAAATCAAAACACTGCATCAAGCGCTGGCATTTCCAGCACCAGCAACCATTAGTCTGCCGTTTTAATCCCTACTTACATTTTATATGCCCCAAAAACAGTTATGTACAAAACGAAGGAGAACACGGCAGGTTTGTACAAAGACAGACTTTAAAAAAAAGATACGAGGAAAAAATCAAAGGAGTGAAAGGGTTAGACCAGCGGTCCCCAACCCCCGGGCCTCGGACCGGTAGCGGTCCGTGAGTCGTTTGGTACCGGGCCGCGAGAGTTGAGGCTCAGGTGTGAAATGTATGGTTTTCAGGGTTTTTATCAGTTTTCAGCGTTATTTTGTTATCGTTTTTATCGTTTTTATCGTTAACTCAGTTTTCATGGGTCTTTTCACGTGTGTTATGAATAAATCTTCTTTTTTTCGGTACCGGTACTAGTTTTATTTTGTTGTATTTATCCACGACACCTTAAAGGCTGGTCCGTGAAAATATTGTCGGGCATAAACCGGTCCGTGGCGCAATAAAGGTTGGGGACTGCTGGGTTAGACCCATACGAGCATACAGAGTGAACTAAAGACGTTAGCGTGCTGCCCAACTTTCATCATGATCATATTTATAATTATATGGTCCTAAGTATGAGTGCATACACTCACAAAGTGTTTAGTAACTTCAGATCCCTGCAACAAGCCCAGGTCCAGTTTACTATGATGTTTGTATTGTGTATTTTTTTTCCTAATTTGGACTATTTCATTTTACAGCTGTTGTTAAAATTTTTTCTTTATCGCCTGTACGGCCAACACAATCTATTTGTCTTTTCAAGTTGTAGTATTACACATTTTCATATCCAATAGAAATAAAAATAAGTGTTTCATAATTCATTCGATTTATTGTCTTTGTTTATAACTGGCATTATTGTTTCATTTTATTATATAATCTTACAAGAAAGAGGCAAAATTGTATTCCATTGTGCTTTATTACCTGCTTTGGTGAAAAACAAATCAACGGTGCAAAAATAAAAAACATTTCAAAACAACATGCTGGAAAACATTTATTCATCACTTGATTGCTTCAATACAACACTTGGGCACATATTTGTGAGCGCACATGAAACAGCGACTATCTTATCCAGCAAAGTCATGTTTTCACCTTCACATGGCACCACTAAACCTAGATGTATGGTGTACTTTGAGCATAGACAGCCTATAACTCGTTCAACATGGATCCTGATGTGTGCAAGTTTTCGTGTCTCTTCCACATCTTTTGGTTGTAGCTGACTACGACCTTGGGTAAATGCTGTGATTTTTAAAGTTGCACCCATTAGGGAAACACTATCCTTAATATCAAAACCCCAGTCTGCGAGCACTATGTCCCCAGGTGATAGCTTCTGTAGAAAGCCAGATGTTTCAGCTATACATTTATCACTGGTACGCCCTCCCCATCCTTTAGAAATGAACGAGGTGGTCCGTTGTGGTGTGATGCCTATGAGATATTTCGCTGTGTGGCTACTTTTGTATGTGGAATATGTCCCTGCCTTAGTGCGTAAATTTTGTGCTCTCTCTTTGAAAACTTCGAAACAATCAATAATAACTGTCAGACAGTCACCAAACATCTCAACATACTGGTGTGGCATACTGGCCTGTATGCAATGTCTTTTAGGCCAGTACACTAATGGGCTGAGGTGAGCATTTAGTATGTTTACAGCAATGTTAAACACAGTGGATGTAGTTGTCAGGCTAATACCAAAGAGGTGTGCAACATGTTCAAGTGGAAGGTTTAGTCTTAAATGCATGACAGTCAACAAGAGCATCTGAAAATGACAAATTTTTCTGTCAGTATAAGACAGGGAACTCCAGGCATCGAGAGCCCGTGTCCTGTAGGTTTTAGATGTGTCCTTGATCCAACACAGCTGATTTAAATGGCTAAATTACCTCCTTAATATGTCTTGAAGTTCTCCAGAGGCCCGGTAATCATTCGAGTCAGGTGTGGTGACCCAGGATGAGATCTAAAACCTCCAGGACACGGGCTCTCGAGAACTAACGTTCCCTACCCCTGGTATGAGGTAAGCTGGGCTAATTTGTTGTAGCACCTCCATTAGCAAAGCAAAAGATGGCAGCCCTGTGTAGAACTTCACTTTAGAGTTCAATTCAATTCAATTCAATTCAATTTTATTTATATAGCGCCAAATCACAACAAAAGTTGCCTCAAGGCGCTTTATATTGTACAGTAGATAGCACAATAATAAATACAGAGAAAAACCCAACAATCATATGACCCCCTATGAGCAAGTACTTTGGCGACGGTGGGAAGGAAAAACTCCCTTTTAACAGGAAGAAACCTCCGGCAGAACCAGGCTCAGGGAGGGGCGGCCATCTGCTGCGACCGGTTGGGGTGAAAGAAGAAAAACAGGATAAAGACATGCTGTGGAAGAGAGACAGAGATTAATAACATATATGATTCGATGCAGAGAGGTCTATTAACACATAGTGAGTGAGAAAGGTGACTGGAAAGGAAAAACTCAATGCATCATGGGAATCCCCGGCAGCCTACGTCTATTGCAGCATAACTAAGTTAGGATTCAGGGTCACCTGGTCCAGCCCTAACTATATGCTTTAGCAAAAAGGAAAGTTTTAAGCCTAATCTTTTAAGATTAGAATCCAAACTGGAAGCTGGTTCCACAGAAGAGGGGCCTGAAAACTGAAGGCTCTGCCTCCCATTCTACTTTTAAATACTCTAGGAACAGCAAGTAAGCCTGCAGTGCGAGAGCAAAGTGCTCTAATAGGGTGATATGGTACTACAAGGTCATTAAGATAAGATGGGGCCTGATTATTTAAGACCGTGTATGTGAGGAGCAGGATTTTGAATTCAATTCTGCATTTAACAGGAAGCCAGTGAAGGGAAGCCAAAACAGGAGAAATATGTTCTCTCTTTCTAGTCCCTGTCAGGACTCTTGCTGCAGCATTTTGGATTAGCTGAAGGCTTTTCAGTGAGTTTTTAGGACATCCTGATAATAAAGAATTACAGTAGTCCAGCCTGGAAGTAATAAATGCATGAACTAGTTTTTCAGCATCACTCTGAGACAGGATATTTCTAATTTTAGAGATGTTCCGCAAATGGAAGAAAGCAGTCTTACATATTTGTTTAATATGTGCGTTAAAGGACATGTCCTGGTCAAAAATGACTCCAAGGTTCCTCACAGCATTACTGGAGGCCAAGGTAATGCCATCCAGAGTAAGAATCTGGTTAGATACCATATTTCTAAGATTTTCAGGGCCGAGTACAATAACCTCAGTTTTATCTGAATTAAGAAGCAGAAAGTTAGCGGCCATCCAGGTCTTTATGTTTTTAAGACATCCCTGCAGTTTAACTAATTGGTGTGTGTTATCTGGCTTCATGGATAGATAGATAGAGCTGCGTGTAATCTGCATAGCAGTGAAAATTTATGCTATGTCTTCTAATGATGCTGCCTAAGGGAAGCATGTATAATGTAAATAGAATTGGTCCTAGCACTGAGCCCTGTGGAACACCATAGTTGACCTTAGTGTGTGAAGAGGACTCTCCATTTACATGTACAAATTGGAGTCTATTAGATAGATATGATACAAACCACTGCAGCACAGTACCTGTAATACCTACAGCATGTTCTAATCGCTCTAATAGGATATTATGATCAACAGTATCAAACGCAGCACTGAGGTCTAGCAGGACAAGCACAGAGATGAGTCCACTGTCAGAGGCCATAAGAAGATCATTTGTAACCTTCACTAAAGCTGTTTCTGTGCTGTGATGAGCTCTGAAACCTGACTGAAACTCTTCAAATAAGCCATTCCTCTGCAGATGATCTGTTAGCTGTTTGACAACTACTCTTTCAAGGATTTTTGATATGAAAGGAAGGTTGGAGATTGGCCTATAATTAGCTAAGACTGCTGGGTCTAGAGATGACTTTTTGAGTAAAGGTTTAACTACAGCCAGCTTGAAGGCCTGTGGTACATAGCCAATTATTAGAGATAGGTTGATCATATTTAAGATCGAAGAATTAATTAATGGCAGGACTTCTTTGAGCAGTTTTGTAGGAATGGGGTCTAAAAGACACGTTGATGGTTTGGAGGAAGTAATTATTGAAGTTAACTCAGAAAGATCAATTGGAGAAAAAGAGTCTAACTTAACATTGATGGTACTAAAAGTAGCTGTAGATAATATTACATCTGTGGGATGATTATTGGTAATTTTTTCTCTAATGATAAAAATTTTATTTGTGAAAAAGTTCATGAAGTCATTACTAGTTAAAGTTAAAGGGATGGTTGGCTCAACAGTGCTCCGACTTTTTGTCAGCCTGGCTACAGTGCTGAAGAGAAACCTGGGGTTGTTCTTATTTTCTTCAATCAGTGACGAATAGTAAGATGTTCTGGCTTTTATGGAGGGCTTTCTTATAAAGCAGCAAACTATTTCTCCAGGCTAAATGATGATCCTCTAAATTTGTGACACGCCATTTCCTCTCCAGCTTACGAGTTATCTGCTTTAGGCTACGTGTTTGAGAATTATACCACAGAGTCAGGGACTTTGGATTTGAGACCTTAGTTTTCACAGGAGCAGTGTTGCCAACTTAGCGACTTTGTCGCTATATTTAGCGAGTTTTCAGACCCTCTAGCGACTTTTTTTATTTAAAAAGTCGCTAAAAAAAGACGTGAAAGCACGTATCGCTTTTACTCTCAACAAGCAGCGGGTGCTGCAATGCAGTCAGTTCTTCTTTTACTCTTATGCTGTTTTGTGGATCACAAGGTTTAAAACTACTCATAAACACACACACACACAAAGTAACTCCACCAGAGTGCCTATTTTGGGTCACTTTTGCCGGTCCAAGCCCGGGTAAAGGAGCAGGGTTGGAATTGTGACATTAAAAAAAACAATAATTGCTAAAAGAAATTTAATTTGTAGTTCTAAATAAACTCTAAATGCATTTAGGACGTTTTTACTCACTTTATGTCTCTTCCACGATGTTATTTTCTCTCCAACAACATAGGTTACAATTATATTAGCATGACCAATTATGCAAATTAGGTGATGACGTCATTTAGTGACTTCTAGCGACTTTTAGGACAACCAATAGCGATTTTCCTTACTGGGGAGTTGGCAACACTGCACAGAAGCTACAGTATCTAGAGTCGTACGTAGTGAGGAGGTAAAATTATTAACAAGATAATCGACCTCTGTTGGAGAGTTCGAGATTTCTGGTAGTTAGAATGACTCGGGGGTGTTGATTCATTTAAACTAACATAATCATCCTGCTGCAACCAGGTTTCTGTAAGGCAGAGTAAATCGATTTGTTGATCAATTATTAAGTCATGTACTAACAGAGACTTGGAGGACAGAGACCTAATATTTAATAATCCACATTTCACTGTTTTACTCTTTGGTTCAGATGTGGATACTGTACTGTTCTTTCTTTTGGATTTTTTATGTTTAAGTTGTTTATTGCTGGTTTTTAGTTTGTTTTTTGTCTTTTTGGGAGCTGACACAGTCTCAATGGAGATGGGTTTTTTGGGGGGTAGCAGGAGGAGAGAAGCTGCAGAGAGGTGTGTAAGACTGCAACTCTGCTTCCTGGTCCCAACTCTGGATAGTCATATTTTGGGGGGTTTAATAAATTGGTCCATATTTCTAGAAATGAGAGCTGCTCCATCCAAAGTGGGATGGATGCCATCTCTCCTAACAAGACCAGGTTTCCTCCAGAAGGTTTGCCAATTATCTATGAAGCCCACATCATTTCTGGGACACCACTCAGACAGCCAGCAATTTAAGGAGAACATGCGGCTAAACATGTCACTCCTGGTCTGATTGGAGAGGAGACCAGAGAAAACTACAGAGTCCGACATTGTTTTGGCAAAGTTGCACACCGATTCAATATTGATTTTAGTGACCTCCGATTGGCGTAACCGGGTGTCATTACTGCCGACGTGAATTATAATCTTACTGTATTTACGTTTACCCTTAGCCAGCAGTTTTAAATTGCCTTCAATGTCGCCTGCTCTGGCCCCTGGAAGATAATTGACTATGGTTGCCGGTGTCTCTAGCTTCACATGTCTGAGAACAGAATCACCAATTACCAGAGTTTGACCCCCGGCGGGTGTGTCGCCGAGTGGGGAAAAACGGTTAGACACATGAACAGGTTGGTGGTGTACCTGGGGCTTCTGTTTAAGACTATGCTTCCTCCTCACCGTCACCCAGCCGCCCTCGTTCCCCAGCTGCTTGGGGTCTGCCGGGGACCAGCTAGCGGGGCCTGCGCTATCTTCGGCTGCACCAGCTACAGGGGCCTGGCTAGCTACGGGTGAATGAAGGGTGCGAAGCCGAGTCTCCAATTCAGTAATCCTGGCCTCCAGAGCTGCAAATATGCTACATTTGTTACAGGTATCATTACTGCTAAAGGAGGCCGAGGAGTAACTAAACATCTGACACAATGAGCAGGAAAGTGCACGAGGGACAGGTGAAGTAGCCATGGTGCTAATGAGTCGGCTACGAGCTAAGATAAGCTAGCGAAACAGTAAAGAGACAGTGAGTGAATACTTTGGCTATAAATTAGGTAGTGAGTACACAGAAAGGGTGATTCAGATGAAGCACATTAAGATTATACTATGAAAAAGGGATGTATCAAAAGATTTTGTCCTGTCCTGAAAGACAGAGTTGCTGTCTTTCGGGAAGTCCTTGACTAATTTCTATTTGGACAGGTCTTGTTTCAATTTTTGGGTTTTCTTCCAGCAGATGCGCCATTTATTTTAACCTTAGAGAACACATTTTACACTCCTGCTGATCTTTATCCTTGTGCTGTAGACTTATCTGCTATGGTTGGATCGCTGCTGCAGTTTCAGTAGTGACTGGTGCTGAAAAACACACATATATACACACAAAAAGACAAGTTTATTTTACATGCAAAAACAAGACAAAGTAATAAAACACCACTATACTTGGCACAACACACTACTATATTGGATTTACAGAATTTGACTTTTAAGCAAAGTAATTAAACAGGCACATTTCTATTTTGGCATTTAACACTTGACTTGACCCTGTGACCCATACAATTTTAAAATAATTACTTTTACAACAAAAGCCCACGATGAAAAATCTAAGTACAACATAGACAGCAAAAACAGTAAGTGACTTGTAACTTTGAAGTCAACTATCCACAGTTGTCAAAAAGCAAAATAGTTAAGCTAAACACTGGTAAACACAGTGGGAAAAGTAGAATATTTTTATGTAAAATAACAATTTTACCTGCATGGATTTCACCTGGCTGCCCCGGGACAACTGCTGGTGACAGATTTTCAGGGGACCAAACAGTAGTGATGTGCGATACCACTGATTTCCTTTCCGATCCGATACCAAGTAAAATTCAGGGTGGTATCGACAATACTAATCCGATACCGATATGATGATTTTGATTTTCCACCTCTTTTGCACAGTTGCTTTTTATTGAAACAACAGTTAAATCATGACTGGAAATCTACCATTCTTTATAGGTATTTTAATCAATACTAAACTACTGCATGTTTCCATCAATACTTAAACCAACCAAACACATAATTGTACTTATTCCTCAAATTGGACACCCTTTATATGTTAAAAAATGTCTCACAATGTATCACAATGTATCATGTCAATAGTAATATTCTAATACTCCGGTATGGGGATGGATAATGTGCGTCCTGCGCTACCCATACGACCGGGAGCGTATCTGAGCCATTTCTGTACTGCTTAAAGACAAACTCAGACAGAGTTCGCCCCTACCTGCTGCGCCAGGCCATCTAGGACAAAAATAGACACCCCAGATAGCAAGGAAACATTGAAACAATGTTGAATCAATATCAGGCGACGTCATTGAATCAACGTTGAAGTGTGACGTTGACCTAACGTCACTCTTGCACCCTTTTTTAACGTTGAAACAACGTCAGGTTTTGATGTTGAATCAATGTTGAAACCTGACATTGATTCGACGTTATATTTTCTAATACTGTTGACATTGAAACAATGTCAGATTCTGATATTGAAACACTGTTGAGCTATGGTGTTGATTTTCCACCTCTTTCGCACAGTTGTTTTTCATTAAAACAACAGTTAAATCATGACTGGAAATCTATCTTTCTTTATAGTTATTTTAACCAATACTAAACTACTGCATGTTTCCATCAATACTTAAACCACCTAAACACATAATTGCACTTATTCCTCAAACTGGACACCCTTTATAAAAATCAAATGTCTCACAATGTATCATGTCAATATTAATATCCTAAAATAAGAAAGCATTGCATGTGATGTAACAGAGAAAAAAAACCTAAACAAAAAAAAGTTAAATAGACATGTTTCGTTTGCTAAATACTTTATTAAAACACAGTTTTCTATTTACATTTATATTTTAACATAACTTTGTAGTTTTTACTCTGGGATGGGGATGGATGATGTGTGTCCTGCGCCACCCAAACGGTCTGGGGCGTATCGGAGCCATTTCTGCACTGCCTGTGCAAAGGCAAACTCTGACATAACTGCTGCGTCAGGCCATCTAGGACAAAAATACACACACACACACACACAAACAAAACCATAAGTGATGGTGTAACATTCTGCACTCAAGTATTAGTTGTTTTAACTGCTAAAAGTGTTTGATAGTTTTTGCCTGTCACATATATATATTTGTATATGTAGCTTGCCATCACCAGTGCGTGAATGTGTGTGTGAATGGGTGGATGACTGAATGTGTAAAGCGCTTTGGGGTCCTTAGGGACTAGTTAAAGCGCTGTACAAATATAGGCAATTTACCATTTATACCATGTAAAATCTGAAATTCCAAGATGTTCGAACTTGCCTTGTAATAGTGGCCTCACAGTGTCTCTGGAATCTACAGAAAAACAAATCACAACAAGATGACATTCAGGATTATAAACTGGTGTTTTGAAGATAAGAGTACAATGATATTGTGATTCAGCTTTAAAACAATTTTAAAAGGATACCATCTATAGGGAAGGCCTTGACATCAGACTCTGCATGCTGGGGAGATCGCAAAGCTGTGTCGTTTGGAGTGTTCTGCCGGAGTGGCGAAAGGTGCCGGAAGCTGGGAGGGGCATTATGATGCCTGCTGTCAGTGGGCTGGGGGGAAGACTGCGGAGTGGTGAGGGCTGTTTAGAAAAAGATACATTTTTTTAAAGTATTTAAGAATACAGACAACTTGTCCAAAAAGTTTCCATGTGTCACACACAGATATGTACACAGACACTAGACATTATTTTATTACCTGGTATTTTCACTCGAGGTGCCTGGGGAAAACGTTTTTTTGTGGGCTGCTCATCCTCTGAGTCACTAAATGTGTACAGGGGATTTGGTCTAAAGAAATAGGTAGAAAAAGTTCAGAAGTAATTACAAATGTGCTTTTGGCATATTTTTTCCTAAAGTTACAGTTTGGTTTATAATAACAAACACACAGGAAACGGAGATGTGCAAGAAGGTGCAGTATACAATGAATTTTTGAAGTGCATGTACACATAATATAGTCCAAAAAGTGTAAGTTTGGCTTTGCATTTTTTAAAAAATGCAAAGCTAAACTTACACTTTTTGGACTATATTATGTGGTTATATTGCAGTATTCAAGCATCACAGATATGTACAAAAACCAAGATTATAAATTCTTAACAATCAAAGATATGTTTGTGAATAAAAAAGTTTTACTAGTGCTTTCTTTTATGACTGGTCTGAGTTTCAGCTTTGGACTGAAGGTCAGACGTATCACAGTGTTCACTTAGTCCTATGTGTGAAGGGACAGTTACTGTGTGTGTATATGTAAGCATTTAAACACTGAATATACTAAAATTAACAGTCTTTTGTCTAAGGCTGCCATTGTAGGAATTCATGGCACCGAGACAAAAACGTGGCGCACAGTGTGACGTCAAAATTGGCGCAGACCTTTGACGCTGCGTTTTCTCCGTTTTTCTCGTCAACACATAAATGCAAAAACGAAGTTTTCGAAAATATCCACCCTGGCAGGCGTTTTTAGAAATCTAGATTTTCAGTGACCAAAAACGCTGTTTACGTGTGGACGAAAGGTGCAAACACAATTGGTCGGTGAGCGTGCAACGTAAAGTTAGGTGAGCGTGCAACGTAAAGTTTGAATTGAGTGCGAATTGAAGCGGGTGCTCTCCAATCATTAAAAGTAACAAAGTCCTTGAACACATTTATACAGTTACCATTACGGTTATGAATCATATATCACAGATTTTGAATTTTTTGTAGTACTAAGCAACAACAGAGCGAAAGTCTGGTTCAAGCACCGAGGCGACGGCAAGAACAAAGGAAACCTCGAAGTGTTAAAGCTAGCTTTGTAAGGGAATATAACGAAGAAATTAGGAAACAAAAATGTTTTCTTTGTTGATATACTTTGTTCGCAGTGCAATTTATTTGTTGCCGGATTGTAAGAAGTAGACACAATTTCGGGCTCCCACATTTTGTGGGAGCAACGTAAATAACAGTAAAAAACTTGTTAATGTCCAACATTAACGAATCATCAACATAGATTCAATGTCGTCTTAAAAAAAAAGTACAAAAAAAGTGAATTAGAGCACATTAATTAGCTCTTGTTAATTTTCTTCAGCAGGGAGAAAGTATGTAAACTCCTAGGCTAATAAACATGAAAGTCACCAGGCGGAAATCAGCAAACTGCCGCATTTGACTCCCAAAGAGCTATAAGCTGAAAATTTTGATTTGTCTTAGCATGGTTAAAACTTTGTTAAAAGCATACCATCTATAGGGAAGACATCGACATCAGACTCTGCATGCTGGGGAGATCGCAAAGCTGTGTCGGTTTGTGTGTTGTGCCGGAGTGGCGAAAGGTGCCGGAAGTTGGGCGGGGCATTATGATGGTTGCTATCAGTGGGCTGGGGGGCAGACTGCACAGTGGTGAGAACTGTTTAGAAAAAGATACTTTTTTAAGTATTTAAGAATACAGAAAACTTGTCAAAAAAGTTTCCTTGTGTCAGACACATATGTACACAGACACTAGACAGTATTTTATTACCTGGTATTTTCACTCGAGGGGCCTGGGGAAACCGTTTTTTGTAGGCTGCTCATCCTCTGAGTCCGTATATGTGTACAGGGGATTTGGTCTAAAGAAAAGAAATTAAAAACGGTAATAAGTAATTGTAAATGTGCTTTTGGCATATTCTTTCCTAAAGTTACAGTTTGATTTCTAACAACACACACAGGAAACGGAGACGTGCTAGAAGGTACAGTATACAAGGAATTTTTAAAACGCACAAGTGTACACAGATTTGCATTATTAAAAAACTTCCAGTTTTTGGAGTATATTATGTGGTGATATTGCAGTATGCAAGCACCACAGATATGTATAAAAGGGAAGATCATAATTTCTTAACAATCAAAGATATGTTTGTGAGTAAAAAAGTTTTACTTGTGCTTTTTTTAAAGACTGGTCTGCAATGTTCCCTCTAATTTTTCATGTGTCTGAGCGAACACACAAACTCCCTGAGCGATCCTTTGGACCACTGTGAGCGACATCAGACGTGTGCACTGTGGTCACGCCAGCATCTAATCCATCCAAGTTATATGGTTTATTAAAATAATCAAATTACAGCATTTACATTTATGTTAGACTACTTTTAATTAACTGCTTTAGCCCACTTACAATGAACATTAAAAAAAAATCTTGTATAGTATGTTAACACTATTGGGAGTAAAAATAACTTAAAGTCCAATTTTGAAAACACAACTTTCTATTTTTTATTTTTTTAATAAAGCTCTGACTTGTATTATGAGTCTGTGGTCTCGGAGAGAGTCCTGTAACTCTCTGTCTGGAGTTAATAATTTAGTGTGACAGATGTGATCTGATGAACAGCAATTAATGTAGACAACAAAGTAATAAGGAGTTGTGCAATCTCTCTACATTTCCTCTACATTCAGCCCAGGTTTCCCTTCAATAGAAAGATAGGAGTGTGAAGGGATAGCATTCATTTTGTACAGTATGTTCCCAAAGCCTTCATTGCTCACAGTGGTATATTTTTAGTCAAATGGAATATGATCACATTGGTGATTTTAGTGCTTCTTTCTACAGCAGAGTTGATGGCGGAAGATTCGCATCTTCCCTTACATCGATATTCTTGAATTTCATGCAGTCATTATACTACAGTTTGCGATGTGTTTTACTGTAGTTGAATAAGTTACTTGTGTTGCTTTGAAGCACACACGCAATGTTGGATAGGACTTGCCCTAAATCCAAAACCATTCCAAACAACCAATTATGATGATGCAATTTGAGGGACAAGCTCCTCACATTCTGATGTGCCAGAATTTGAATGCCGTTTCATTTAGTTGTTATCTGTTGTGTATCTGTCTTTAACTACAGTAACACACTTATCAGGACTGGCTGTGATTAGCAAATGATTGCACATTGTCACGCAGTGATTTAAAGAGTGCTTGATTTGCTTTACGTTCTACTGGCAGAGCATGAATTTTCAAATTAAATTGCTTTGAGTTTATTTAATTGTGGAAGCCAAAATCATGGTTGAGATTAAAATCTGATCAATTGTACAGCCCTAGAAGCTACTTCAATGCCTCCTTCCCTCATTTTCTTTTTTTTTTCTGAGTCTTTTATTGTTGAGTCAGGGACCACTTGCATGGCATATTACACAGCCATATTTAGAAGGTACAGAAATGCAGGACAGAAGACGTGAAATATTCAGCAGGGAAATTGAGTAAACTATGTGATCCCTCACGTTTCCCACCAGCAGAAACATAACAGGTGATTTTGGAACATTCACATGACACATCCTTTATCAAGATGTTAAATTTTAAATAAACTGCAAACACTTGGTGAGCGTCATTTCGAAGTGGATAACATCCTGCGTGCTGCAGAGAGAGCGCTCTGGTCAAACGCCAAATGTGAAAGAGCATAAGACTCACATGTGATGTTATCGTACATGCATATAACTAAGTGAGAAAAGTGATATTACTATTACTAAAGTTATCTATTACTAAAGTTATCAATGCATAAGAAAAATACATTTTCCATCACATATCAAAAAGATATTACACTATTTTATCCCAATACTGTATCTTGTTTGTTTGCACAGCATTATTGTAATATATTTTTCCTATTTGAATGCTGCAAAACAAATAGCATAAATAATCTAAATGACTTTTTCATCATAGTTAATGTAACAGCAGGAGCATTTATGTGAATGTACTATCTGCAGTAATGTCCTCTGTGTGTGGTGTACTGTACAGAGAGTGATCCAGCTGCAGTATACTCAGCAGTGAAGACAGATGACATCAGTTATGGACAAATCGTCATCAAAGACAAGCAAAAACAATCAAAGACAAGAGGTACTTCTTCTCTTGTTTCACAACAAGAATAAGAGTCCAGATTGGGGTTAAGAGCCTAGAGTAAAATGACACATGGCTGAATACTGGTTTGCAAAGGAAGACCTAGTGGAGTTGGTCCTGTTTTTTTTTCTTTGTTAGTTTTTTGTTTTTTGGGGGGGGGGGTTTGCTTTTTTTTAAATGTGCATTTACACTTCTATGTCCACATAAATACATGGATTAGGAGGCCTTGCTCTCCCTGAGCAATATCGCAGCTACGCTGAGACGTTCTAATAAACAGGAAGATCCTACATGTCTTTATCTATATCCTCCTTCATTTAGGTGCCTTTTTGTAACTCTCAGCCTGTCAGGCAGTAGTTCTTCCCAAACCAGATTCACAGCAGAGTCTAGGTTACCTCACCGAAAAAAGATGGTCTGTCAGTGAGCTCCATGCCATAATCAATGGATGGTAAATGCTTATACAAACAAGAAAATAGACTCTTTAACTGCTCTTTATCAATTTAATAGGCAATATTAGATATTTGGACTAAATAATATTTAAAATAAATGGATGAGAAAACTCACAACACTAATAGTTTTGGATATTTTAAATTCTGCATGTAAACCCCCAGCAGCTACTTCCTCTACTTGTTGTTTGACACATGTAGATTTGTGTGGTGCTTTGTGGTAAAATGCTTCTGTCATCATCTAGCATTAATCACGAATGTGAGTGTGAGTGTTGGTCTGAAACAGGAAAGATGCCTACAAAGTTGGTGAAACATGCTGACAGTTTCTAAGAATTATTTGCGTGATGCCACCTGGGAAATGATAACTCTTCTTTTAACAGACATCCTGAATACTAACATTACTTTCTAAGCTTTACCACCTGCAGTAATGACCTGTCTATATGTTTCATCGTGAAGAGTGTGATCCAGCTACAGTCTATTTAACAATGAGAACTGAAGACATCGATTATGGACAAATAGTCATCAGACCAAACAGGCACAGAGGTACAGCTGCTCTTTATTCAGTAAAAACAAAGCAAGGCTACTTCCTGAAATTGTGAACTGTTCTCCTTTTTTCAAAAACACATGAATGAACTCACCTAAAATGAATAAACTGTCTTTGTACACCTGGATGTTAAACTTTATTGTAATAGATGCTCAAACAGCCACACTAATTATTTTAGAAATCCTGAAAGAATTTGATCTGATTTTGACTCAGTATTTACTTTTGAAGCCTGAAGGAATATCCTCAAAAAGCACTGAGTACTTTATGATTTGATCAACCATTTTTAATGTAAACTTAAAAAAAAACATTAAAAAATATTTTATGAGCTGTGCACACTGTCTGGCTTGCCATTATTCTTTATTAAGTTAAAATGTTTTTGTTCAAGTGACCTTTGTCAGGTACAAAGAAACAATGTTCCTGGGCCAAAATATTACATTTTATAAACAATAATGGTAAGTGACACAATGTGCAAAGGTCATAATATTTTTTTTTTAAAGAAAATGTTTTTCTCTTCCTATGCACCTGTCATTGACTCTTGATTGCAGAGAATGCTAAATGAAATGTAGAGTCAAAATAAATCAAATTCTGAAATAAAAAGCTAAAAAGGTAGTGCTTGAAGAACCATAACATAGAAATTCCTTGTTTGTTCCTTGTACAATGTAAGAATGACCAATACTTCATTAATCAGAGTAGGTGTACAATAGTACATACTGCTTCATTAAAGTAATTAAATTGCTTGCTGTGAGCCACAGTATGTCACTTTTCCAAAGGACCATGTTGAAGATCTTTACAAAAGTAAATGTTATCAGTATTATGGTGAACACATGACAACATAAAAAATGAAGCTTAGACCAGAATCATAGGATTTGCGCTGATATATAATGATTTATGAGCTGACACTAATGTTCAGTATGAGCCCAGGAAGTGGAATCCAAAAGTGAAGGTAAAAGTCTAAAACCTCAGGCTGTCAGGAGGGAGACCAGAGTTTACTGCCTGCTTGTTTTGCACTCTTTTGTCAGTTCAGTTTGGCCTGAACATAAAAAAAAGACATGTGAATGTGTTTCCTGTTGTATGAGTATGACTATGAGCTCAGTGATGGGTTTTTAACAATAGTGTGTGACCTTGGCTGTATCCCAATTCAGGGTCTGCAGCCTTAAAGTACGCAGCCTTAACGGTCCACAAGGGCCCTGTACTCAAAGACCGCTAAGGCTGGAAGTGAGAGGCTTGTGAAATGAGACGGTCTAGCCTCCGTCGCGCTGCCCAGGTTGCCTAGCAACCATGACACTAACAGCTGGAAACGTTTCATACAGCTTTGTTTGACAGAAATAAAGGAGAATGTATTTTGTTCATTTGTTTGTTTGTTTCTACCTGAGCTTTGATTTGATAATTATCTGAGGCTGAGACCACAGGACTGTAAAATATGATTGTTGGGCTTCATTTCTGTACTGAACAGTCATTTTAAGATTAGTTAGTAAATAATAATTAGCTAATGTTGTTCATGAGACTAAAGTCCTCTCACTTTGGTAATGTAAATATAATATCGCCAATATTAAAGTTATTATTTCAATCATTATTAGTTATTACAGCAGTGAATGAACTCTGTGTCAAATACTGAGCTTCAGTAAAGATTCAAGCTGCATTTATTTATATTTCCTGTCACCTTAAATCTTCACTCAAAGACAGGTTCCTTTGACACTGTATATATAACTGTGTTATATATAAGAGACAAATATCGTTCTTTTAATATGTTGGCATTATTAAATTTGTCTCAGTGCTGACTTTAAATATCCATAAAATCCTCACATTCTCTGTAAGATTAGGGTCAACTATTGAACGGCGTATATTTTAAAGTAAAGGCTTTAAAACCAAGTTAGTACAAACATCGTTAATGTCACATAACTTTGCCGACATGTGGCCAACAGTAATGTTTTAATGTTCTTCATTATTAAACATTTGCACTTAAATAAGTGACATAATATTCAGTACTTACTTTTAAAAGTTTACTCTTCGGCCGCCCCTCTTCCACCGTTTTTTTTCGGCAAAATTATGCACTATGCATTCTGGGATGTGTTGGGCCACAAAGTGTACACCGCCACATCCTTCAGGGAAATGAAGGATGCATTTGAGGGCCGCATTTTGAGCAGCCTTTGAATTGGGACAGCCTTCGTCGCGTCGCTGTGACGTAATCGGCCTTAAAATGCGGCCTTTAAGGCTGCAGACCCTGAATTGGGATACAGCCATTGTGTGATAGTGACCGCCACTTTGTTGAGACTCTCTTCCAAACTAAACACTTCCTGGTTTGTCTCTTTCATGTCAAAAGTTTATATGTGACAGTTTAGCTATAAAACCTTTAATGTGAAATTAATAGAGCAAGTTCAACTGTTGTAGAACAACTGATCTATATTTTTGCTGTCAAAATGGATTAAATGTGGAAGAAGTGCTGATTTCTCCTTTTACCTTTTTATTAATCTGCCCCCAAAATACCTTTATATTACTTTAACTGTGACAGGTGTCTTACTGTTTGAACTGTGTGTTTGTGTTTTCAGAGTTTCTACCAGAGCCAAACGTCATCTATTCTTCACTGAAGTAATCCACCAGTTAAACAACTGAATCCAGCTGCTGCTCCACAAAGGCCATTAGCTCTGAGGATATTCATCCTTAAACAGATCTGTATATGTTGTGTTTGATCTTTTCAGTTAATACACTCCCACAACAACGGAGACACAAAAGAGGACTAAAACATAAACAGTATGTCAAAAATATATTTTTGTCACCCTGATAGTCACTGTGTCAGTATGCACAAACCACCAATGTGTATTCATATAATAAATAATATATAAATAATAAATAACAATGACATATAGTACATAACTAATATATGAATATAATGGAATGTATTTAATATCTTATGTAACTTTCCAGTTATTTATATTTTATTTCCAAGTGTGCTGTCATCTCCACAGCAGTGATCAATAAACTTTGGTCTGACTTGTTGTTCGTCTCGTGTGGTTCTGTGGGTTTCATGAAGATCTCTTATGGAAAGCATGAGTTGTTGTGGCGAACCCATGCATGCTTCTCTTCAGAGCAGATAACAAAGAACAAAATAAATAAAACCACAACCACAGAAAAAAAGCAACACGAACACCATTCAGGCTGGAAACTTCACACAAAAGCTTCACATAAAGGTTGTGCGTGTGTCAGTGGTTAAAGAGTTTTGATTCAAGGAAATTAGACCCGTGAGACTTTATTTTAGAGGTGTGGAGGTAAACACAGATGACACAAGAGCTTTTACTTCTCACTCCAACTTTATTTTTGAGCCGACAGCAACTGACTACATCGCACAACAAATCTCAGGAACACACTTCCTGTAAACATGCCTCTGGATATTTTTCAGGTTAAGAAGCTGCACACGTTCATCTTAGTTGCTGTTTTATTTATGTCTGTGGTTCACCTCTCTCACTGAGGACATGTATGTCTGTCCTCAGTCACTCTGATATAATTTAGGTTTCAGTTCAATTACAGTCAGGATCAGTTTATGCCACCATAACAAATGCTCACTTATACTAGTCATGTGTTTGTGAAAGAGAAAAACTTATGTCGATAAACTCCAGCAGAGTTTTGAAAGGAACTAATTAGTGTTTATGAATTGATCTGTAAACAAGTTTATACAAGCTGCTATCATCGGTTACTGAGTTATTGTAAAGAGCAGTTATCTTAGTTACGATGATGCACAGTTTTAAAAATAACTAATATGAGTGCCTTTATGTATCATGTGATCTCATACTGGACTCATAAAAACTGGAAATGTGAACTCTCAGAGCACAATCTGTTTACAATAAAGTGCCCTCTGGTGGCTAGAGTGCAAACAAAGCAGAAAGATTGGCTTTACAGTTCAGTGCACATGAACTGGACGTTTCCCCTTATGTTCTGCTCATATGGCATGGGATTTTATTGTGAAAAAAAGTGATGTCACCATTATTTCAGACTGTACTTGGGACACATTTTGTATGTTTGAGATGTCTTTCAGGGTTTTTTTTAAAGCGAGTTTAACTCTTTTCTCACACTGGCAGGAACTGTATGTTTTATGCTCTTGTGGCTGTAAGTAGTTGTATTGCAGCAGCATACAGACCGTGAAAAGTGAAAACTACTGTTTAAAGCAGCTGGTGCTGCCATCTAGTGACACTGAAGTGATCCAACAACTGCACTGACTTTAAGATCATCATGACTCACTTTGATCCTGCATGTAACTTTTATTTCTTCTTGTCTGTCTTTCCAAAGAACAGATGCATGACTTCCCCAAACATAAGACCAAAGCAGCCTGATATTAAAATCAGTGAAAAACAAGTTGTTGCATGGTTGGCGTCAAAATGTTTGTGGGCATGTTGCACAAATAACAGTGAATAAGGTGAGGAAATACAAGCTGTTTTGAAGCATTTCTCTGACATCAGAACTTTTCATAAAATGTGCCTATTTTGATCAGCGGAGGGTAAAATGTCTGAGTAAATATTTGCAAAGAGATATGTCAGTATAATATAAAGGGGTGCTTATTTAATAATTATTTTAACTGGGTCCCTCCCACCTTGTATAGAAAGAGTGCTGGTTTTATTTAAGTGTCTGTCACTGAACAGGACAATGTTATATGGAGCATACATATATTACATACTAAAACATGTTAGCAATGGATCCCAGACAGAGAAGGATTTGTCCCTTGACCCTCTGACAGTGTATTTGACTTTTTCTAATTGAATGAATTACCAAGCTGTGTTTCATTGTTCTGGTGACAGTGACAAGAAAGATCGAGCGATCGATTTAGTCGCCAAACCACAGGGACACATTAGGTGGAATTTTTGATATCCAGTGCAGGAACATACTTCTCAGTGCAAGTAGCATTGTAAAAGCAATGATATATTTTTTTTTCATTTCTTTTGTCTCTAATTCCAAATATGGGAGTTGTCGCATTGGGCTGGATAGTCAGAGCTGGCAAAATTGCAGACATGCTGTTCTTCAGTAGAAGGACAAATACTAGTGGTGAAAAACTTCAGCAAAGGTTGAAGTACTAATTTAATCTCTGTACTTAAGTAAAGGTGAAAAAAGTACTGGTTCTGAAATGTAGTCAAAGTAAATAAGTAAAAAGTTGATGGATCTTTAGCTAGCACTCAATAATAGTATCTAGTGAGCTAGCTAACTAGTTAACGTTTTTAATTATTGATTTTAATTATTTAGAGAAAAAATAAAAGTCACAGCAATGTCCCCTCATTCACTTATTCCTGCTGTCATTGCTGCGGCAGCAGACGTATGAAGGACCCAAAATACAGGCACTGCCTTAGATGCAATGAGTGAGCTTTATTTACAGGTGAGGATAATACACACAGAAACAGAGGTGGCGAGGATAGAAACTAAGAAAACTATCAAATTATCAAAGTGTACAAAGCAGCGGAGAATTACGACGGATAGAAGGGAGAACACACAGAAGGAGCACGGTGGATACACAGACGGACCAGCAACTACAATGACAGAAAACACGACTTAAATACACTCAGAGAAACACAGGGAGATTACACACAGGTGGGGGACACAGCTGGAAGTAATTAACGAGGCGAGCCAAGGGAGGTAAAACTGAATACACTCAAATGAGATGCAGACCTTCACAATAAAATAGGAAACAAGAGATCACTACACAAGGACGTAGACAGGACACAGAACTAAACCCACACAAAACATGAGAACAGAAAACCTGCTAACAAAACCCCAAACCATAACCACAGTAATTTAATTTATCACAAATAATCAAAACACCAGACAACCCCCACAACACTCCAAAATGCAAAATAAACCAAAACATAAGGAACTCAAAAATGCTGAGTCGAAACTGACCCAGAACCGTGACAGTACCCCCCCCTCCAAGGGCTGGCCCTAAACAAAAAACAGAAAAAATAGAAAGTTAAAACATGTTTAACAGTTTTCTTAAAATTTAGTGTGCATTTAGATTAACATACAATAACTTACAATTGTTGATCTTGGTTTTTAGCAGATGGGGGAAAAGTTGAAAAGAAAATGACCTCACTAATGACATCATGCCTAGTGACATCATGTACCCACCTTAAGACATCTAATATAATGCCAGTACAAAAAACAACAACAACAACTAAATAACCCCCTAATTACCACGTAATAAAGCCTGAGGCACTGACACCTGAAGTGCATAGAAAGACTGATCCTGGATCCCCACCAGTGTGTCAATGAATGACACCATCTACGACCCTCCACACTGTACTGTGGAGCAACACAGGGCACACACACAGCTTTGTGTGTGGACTACAGCTCTGAATTCAATTCCATCCTACCCAGCAGACTGTTCTCCAAGACATCCAAGAGTCCAGGATTTCTTAATGTGGGTGGGTCTACACCACTCATCCACTCTAACAGTGTTAGAGTGCCACTCAGAGTGCCACAGAGCTGTGAGTTGAGCCCCTTCCTTTACTCTTTGTACACTCGTAACTTTAGACCAACCCAGGACACCAACACTATCGTTAAATTAGCAGTTTATACGACTTGTTATTAAATATAATGAGTGTGTATTACAAAGAGGAGGTACTGAGGCTCACAGAGTGCTGCACTGTATTATTATATAGTCCAGAAGTTAGTTTTAAGCAACTGTCTTGCAAGAAGTAGAGTGGGCTAGCAGGGGGAACCATACACTCAGACACAGAGGAAGAGGGCAGGATTTCTTTTGTCTCTAGGAAATGATGACAAAGTCATATCACTGAGTTATTGAGCACAAGGAAGGAATCATCTCTGCAAATTTGGGTCTGTAAGTAGACAGTTTCTCTTTAAATACTGTAATTTTACTATGTATTCTTGATCAGTATGATGGAGAAGAAGACATTAAAAACAGTTCAAGTTAAAAACACCATGAGGACAAACTGCAGGTCTGATATAGGACCTGCTTTTACTTTCTTAACCAGGAAACTGAACAGAAACCGGCTGTGAAAGACTTAAATCAGTTGTGAAGTTATACATATACACCTGTCTGCTTGTATCATACTAATTTAACACTAAAAGCATTGTGTTGTAGAATTGGCCTCACAGGTGGCCACAAAAACACAATAAACACATTTTAAAAATATTAATTATGGTTAATTCAGAACAGTCACAGTTTGTTATGTCATCCACATCTGCCTCCAGTAATCAGGCCTGCAGTCTGCAGTTTTTCCTGCTCAGGAAATCGGTATCCCATTCGATTAAGCCACTCAGCTCTGGATTTAACTCTTTATTTGCTCAGATTAGCTGTCCACATTCTGGACTCTCAGCTCAGCTACAATTCCCCTGCTGCTCTGCACAGTCAGGATTCATGAGTTTCCATGCATTCCGTCACACAGTCTGAGGAGGCAGCGCGTCAAACAGGTGGTAAGCAGGGCACCAGGGGTCGCTTGTGATGGCCCTGGTTGTCCTGAGACAAGAGG
Source organism: Oreochromis aureus (assembly GCF_013358895.1). Taxonomy (NCBI): domain Eukaryota; kingdom Metazoa; phylum Chordata; class Actinopteri; order Cichliformes; family Cichlidae; genus Oreochromis; species Oreochromis aureus. Next base: position 61,673,258 of record NC_052944.1, on the reverse strand, counting down.
ATCTGGTGATGGCCTCGGAGGTGGCAAAGGGTATCCAGTGATTTTTGGGGCAGTGTTAATTACCCTCGGCACAGCCTTCCTGTTCTCAGCTGTGGCCCCTGCTCACCAAACACCCAGGAAGTAGGACCACTGAGGAGAAGGCCAGCAGCAGCTTCAGGTTATTCTTCTTTACCAGGGCATTGGTGTTGTGGGTCCAGGTGAGATCGACGGAGATGTGGGTGCCCAGAAACCTGAAGGTAAATGGCCTGTATTTGTATAGCGCTTTACTAGTGAAGGTGGAGACATATTCCACTCATTCTCCATCAGAGGGGAGCAGACCTGTCTGTGCCTCCTGAAGTCCATTATGAGAATTATAAGTAATTTAAAGAAGTGGATAATTTCATGGTAATGTGGGCCAAACACAAACAATATTTCCCCATCTTACATTGTAACTACACTATTCTTTTTAGAGTGGTATGGATTAATCTAGCGTTTTGTTAAATATACATTTTTAACATATTTAATTATTTTCACTATTTAGATGACAGTGTAGATTTTCGGAGGAGTTGGGGCTTGCAATGGCTGAAGCATAAATTCCCAGTAACAGTATAACATTTAAAAACATTGTGATGTTCTTGTTGTATTTCAGTCACTTTAGGATAATCATCTGACTTCACGTTAAAAGAACAATGTTTATTATTACTAGTGTTTTTGTCATTTTTAATAATTTCATGATATACTAAAACATTACGGTGCACTTTTTTTCTGACTGTAAATGAACTGACTGTAAGTTTAATCTTTTGTAGCTGTGATCTCACTTCTGTGCTGCACAACAAACCAAGCTCATCTAACTGTGAGTCCCAGCAGCTCTCAGTTCTTTGAAGGAGACTTTGTGTCTCTGAGCTGTGAGGAGGACGACAGCTCTGCTGGATGGACTCTGAGGAGAAACACAAGCAAACGACAGAGGACTCAGTGTGGAGATGGGTGGGGAAAAAATGATGGTTCTTCCTGTAATATCAACAGGGTTCTTGAGTGGGACAGTGGAGTTTGCTGGTGTGAGTCCAGAGAGGGTCCCATCAGTAACATGGTTAACCTGACAGTCACTGGTAAGCTGAGTGTGTGGAGTTAGTGTTGATGAAGCTGTGTGTAAATGGATGAAATGCTGTAGTTTGTCTCTGTGTTGAGGTGGATCAGTGATCCTGCAGAGTCCTGTCCTCCCTGTGATGGAGGGAGATGACGTCACTCTGCTCTGTAAAACAAAGACCACTCCCTCCAACCTCCCAGCTGCTTTCTATAAAGATGGCTCCCTCATCAGGAAGCAGCCTACAGGTCACATGACCATCCAGAATGTTTCCAGGTCTGATGAAGGCCTCTACAAGTGTGACATCAGCGGTCATGGAGAGTCTCCATCCAGCTGGATCACTGTCACAGGTGACACACTCACCTGTCTGTGTTTCTGCAGGTTTCAACATTCACAATGTGACGAGAACTTAATGACTCTGTTTGTTTTATTGAAGAGGAACACACCACCGCATCTCCACCTACATATCGCCCTTCCTCACTCTCTCTTCCTGTTCTCTCTGTGCTGTCATGTGTTGGATCAGTCTGTGTTGTGGTTCTGCTGGTGAGACGATGTGTTCACAGGAAACCTGAAGGTGAGACTCAGACTTTATTAGTTAGAAACAAAAAAATAGAAAGTTTAAACATGGGTCCAGGGTCCTGGGTGTATGATAGTATGTGTATTTTGGTATTGCTGTCCCTCGTTGTGGATATATGTGTGTGGATGCAGGTGTTTCTGTGAGCACTCATTTACAGGAGTCTTCAGGCCTGGTGGGTGTGGCCCTGGCAGGTGATTGGCCACACCCAAAGCTCCTTCTGCCACACACCTGCTGCTGATCAGGGCTCGTCGGGGGAGCTATTTAGGAGTGCTGGAGCTCCCACCTATGTGGGATCATTTTGTGAGACTCCACGTTAGTCATCCAGTTTAGGTTTAGTCCTTGAGTGCATGTCTGCTGTAGTTAAGTGTCCTGACAGCTGCCGCTATTGTTTCCTGCAGGAGGAACGTGGGAAGCCGGGAGAGCAGCGAGCACCGGGAGTGCAGACACACATGAGCAGAGAGCACAAGGAGGGCACGGGGATTTATTGTTGTTGGTTTCCATACACTGTAAATAAAAGCACTGTTTACACACAGAACTCTGCGCCTGGGTCCTCCTTCCTCACTTCCCCACGCTTGGCCATCGTCAACCGTGACATTATGTTTGTTTCTTTGTTAGCAATTCTGAAAGGAAAACTAAAACATGGTTAAAAGGTTAAGAGAGCTCAGCTGAGTTTTCCTGTTTCAATTCAGTGTTCCTCACCAAAACTCACTGTATCATTTTTAGTAATATGTCAAACATGATTCAGATCCCTGTTGTGTTTATTTCATATGAAACAATTTTCTGATCCCAGTAAAAACATGACAGGTTTCATTAAAACTCATAAAACACTATAATAATTTATATATTTTACTACTTGTTGTATTAGTTCTTTTTTCAAGTTAACTTCTTGAACTTCTGTTTGTTATTTGTGGCCTGTGTCTCTCATTAATCTGATCTTAAATATATTGAATTCAAGTTCTATAAACCATAATTTCTGCATTAGTTTGACTACAAGAAATAAACAATTGCCAAGAACATTGGTTTTAAAACCATTTAAAACTTGTTTTGCAGTCAAAGAAAATAACAGAGAATATTTTATTAATGAATCAAGGAAATTATCCCAAAAGTACTCTTGCTTCTGACACAGCTCACATTATCTTATGTCTGAGGCCTGCAATCTCCATAACTAGAAGTAGAGAAAGGATGCCACAGTTTGCCAAAAGAAGAACTGTGGACCTGAATGACGAACTCAGAAATAGCAAGGAGTATGTGAGGGTGGTGCAAGTACAGTGGCATATTGTAGGAGTACAATATGCCAGCTCTAAGCTCTTTATTGTTTGCAGTGGTGTTACACAGGTTAAATGAGTCTCTTTGGACTTTGATGTTAGCAGACAACATTGTGATTACCTCATTTCACTCTCCATTATTACTAATCTCTGGTGAGTTGGGGCCATCTTCCTGATGTAGTTGTGGATATTTGTTGTCTTATCCTGGACTGTGGTGCTGACACTCACCAGTCCTCAGCCTCAATCCTTTCGCTTAGCGTACAGTCTCCGGGTGCTGGACTTGAGGTGAAACCCTCAATCCATGGTCAGGAACTTCCTCATCTTGATGTCAGTGGCTTCTATCTCTTCCTTTGGCTAGATTATTACCCCAGCAGGGTACCTGCTCATGGGCAGGGCGTAGGTGTTGATAGCCCGGATCTTGTTCTTACCATTCAGGTGACTCCTCAGGACTTACCTTACCCTCTACAGTTATTTGGTGGTTGTGGCTTTCCCGCCAGGCTCGTTGTGGCTCCCATTTGCCTGTTGGATTCTCAGGTACCTGTCCTCAATGTCTGCAATGTTGCCTTCTCACAGTGTGATCCCCACTGTTTTGACAACTTTCCCTCTCTTTGTTAGCATCCAATTACATTTCTCCAGTCCTTGTGGAGTGTGTCAGTGAATTTATATGTTGTTCACTCCTGGTATAGAGCTTGATGTCATCCATGTAGAGGTGGCTGACAATTACCATCCATAGCCAGTCTTGTTAATGATCTCACTATAGTAGTAGTGGTAGTTCAGGCCTACAGAACAGCAGTGGGGACAGAGCATCTCCTTGGGAGATCCAGCACTTGATGCTGACTTGTGCTATGAGCTTGAAGTTGGCCTCTAGTGTTTTTTCACAACATTCCTATTGTTCATCTGTGCTGCCAGATGCTCATGGAGTGCAGTTACTTTCTTCAGCCTGTAGGCATGAATCATGTCAAGGTCTGGTGCTGTCTCTTCATACTGGAGATTCTTTCTTGGATGTCTGCCACTGTGATGGTTACTGGACCCTGTTCACAGGTTGCTCCCTTCTACCATAGATTCTTCCGGTACTGTGCCATCTCCAACTTTGGTGGGGCTGTGGTCATATTGTTCCCCTGCCACTGAGAGAATGCCTTAGATGATTTGGTTGTGTACAGCTGGTTTAGCATAGTGGTAAGATTATATGCCTTTGAGATGTCTGTATCCAGTTAGGGTCCCTATAGGCTAGACCCACAAATGCTAAACAAACCTACCTCAGATATAAGAGAGAGACAGAAAAATGAAGCCATACTGGCTTGGAGGTCATATTAATAAGGTCCACGTCAGGTGTTGAGGATCCAGGACAATTTTGCATGGTTCCCCTGCATATGCAGTCTGCTTCCACGCTAGGACAGTGGGCATAGACACAAGACCCTCCTACAATCCTGATTTGTTTCAGTGATATAATTTTTTCAATAAAGTCCTATAAATGTACTTTAGTTGTTTTGTATTTGAAGATGACCGTTAACAGTGAGAGGGCCTTCTTTACATGTCGAACTGTGCTGGTCAGTCTGTAATTAACAGAAACTAACAGCTTTGTATTTGTCCAGGTTTCTATTTACTGTTTCTGCTCAGTTTTTACTGCAGGGCTGTTAATGCACTTACATTCAATTTTGGATTTGACTTATATGAATTTTATCTTTGTGTCGTGACATCCTGACATGTTGATAGCTGGTACGTTCATCCTGTAGTTTCAGCGCTTAGCACCTTTGTGCCCAGTGAGTTTAAATGTAGCACTCTATACTGTTGTTTAGAGCACTGATGTTTAAAAGGGAAAAAAAAAGGCTAGTTCTTCTTTTCTACTGCTGTGCCACCATTTTCTGTCTTCCCATATGTAGGGGAATTGAATTTTTTCTTGATAATATATCAAAGATTCAAATAAAATCACAAGCTTTTATGATTTAAATACCATGAAGGGTTACAAAATGTGTATAATTCTAACTTCACCAGCAGTCAGTTGTTGAAATGTTTGTCTGCTATATCAACTTTTTCAAAACTGTACAAATAGGAAGACGAATAAATAATGTCACCTTTGTGTTATGATTAATGTAACTGGCAGTATTTATGTGACATAACTACCTGCAATGATTTACTCTGTGTGTGTTTTATTGTGCAGAGACTGATTCAGCTGCAGTCTACTCAGCAGTGAAAAGAGAAGAGCTCAGTTATGGACGAATCATCATCAAAGAGAAGGGAAAAAAGAACAAAGCCAAGAGGTACAGCTGCTTTTCTTTGTCTCTGTTAGGACACAGTTAGCTCATGGGTAAATAACAGTGAGCAAAGAAGACCTGGTGGTATTCTTTGTTGTTCTCAGGGCTGAATTTTGTAGTAACGCACTCTGTATTGGTTTAATGTCCGTTTGCTTACATGTTCTAACACTGGTAGAGCTGTTGCTTGATTCCACAGGTCTTAATGATGAATTGCCAAAGATAACTGGTGGGTTTTCCAAAACAAACAAACAAACAAACAAAAAGACAAGAACCACAGAGCTGCTTAATTTCTAATAATTTTGTCCCATGAAAACAGTAATTGTAATATTTTAATGCACTTCTGTGAACTAACATTTGTAAAAGTTGTAATATCTTCAGTTTCAGTGTGCAGACAGCTGATAGAAAAGCTGCTTTTCAAATGAAGATGTGGTATTGTAGCACTTGGTAAAGTGTAAAGCTAAAATATGTCTAGAACATTGCATAAATCTGTTGGTATTTGTGTTATTCAACTATATGTTTGGATTTTTGGCTGCTACATGTTTTCCACCAGTAGAGTGCAGTCACGGCAAGAAGAAAAGAAAACAATGTTCTGTAAAGAAAAGAAAAAAAAAGAAGAGTATTCTTGGGTTCTGTATGTGAAAGTCACGGTTCTGGAGTACCCAAATAAACTCGGCTTTGCTGTTTACACCAAGTTGTCCTGGAGTGGTGTAACATTTTGGAGGTCCGACCGAGATCGTTTTTGGGACTACTTCACACAGAGGAACACGGCAGGGAGCTAACACGGTAAAGGAGCGTGACAGAGCAAAGGGGCTAATGCTAACGGATTGCAACAGTCTAGCTAATGCGACGCAAACTGTTGTGCTTTCTCCGGTCGATACGCTGAGAGAGCTTCACTCATCTTAGTTTTCTTTTAAGCATGTCTGTGAACCGTGAAGATTTTTTGTTGGAGTTGGAGCAGAAGTTATGTGGACTTTCTGTGGAAGAACTGCTCAGAGTATGTGAACTATGTAATATTACAGAAAAGGACAGCGAAGAAATACAAAGCAAATCTCGAAGAGCTCTCGTTAAGCTTATTAGCCAGTTCAGTGAACGAGAAGAATTTTTGCAACGAGAGGATGAAGGCATGTCGGTGCTTCTGGAGCTAAATGATGTGCTGGTTTTGCTGGTGGAGGCGCGGTCAGCGGCTGAAGGCGCGGGAGCGGCGGCCCGGTCTTCATCTTCAGACAGAGCGGGGATGACGGCGGAGGCTGTGCACGAGGGGCAACTGGCAGTGGCGCGGGCACCTCCGGAGCGGCGGACAGGGCCGATGACATCGCTGGAGCATCAGGCGGCTCAAGGGACATCAGCGGAGCGGCAGGTGTCCATGAGGACGTCGCTGGACAGCGAAACACAGCGCAGGGGGAGAGACTGCATTGGCAACAGCTGCTGCAATGTTTCATCAGGTGGATTCAGAAAAGACTTCAGGATAAGTGGACATGTGGGTGAGTCAACAACTAAAGACATGCTGAAGAGTTTCAAGCAGATATGGTGAATGGACAGGATAACACTAAACATGACATCTCAGCATCATCAGACACTGTTGCTTCTCCAGATCAGCCCAGTGAAACGAACCCAGAACTGTCGGAACCGCAGCCGAGAAGATCTCAAAGGGAGAGATGTCCCCGGAAAATATTGACTTATGATGCATTTGGCCAACCAGTTCAAAGAGTAATTGGTCACAGTGTTCACCCATTGTATGCCAGTGAAACAGCATCTCCATTCTATGAACAGTTTGGAGTACCTTGGGCAGCTCTATAAATGCCTTACTATCCAGCTTATGTACCAGTTAGTTATTATCGAACTGTGAAAGAGTTTTTCTGAATTTAAATTGTGTTATTTTTCAAAAATGTATGAGTACTTACAAGGTCTTACCAGTATGGTGACACAAGTATTTGATGCTTTTGGGATGGTAGCGTAAGACATTGGATTGTGTTGTTTAATGAGGTTAATTGTGATTAAATGGTTACTATCTAAGTTGACAAGCTCCGGAGCACGTGATAAAGTGATAGTAATGTCTTAGAGGGTAATATTTCTATGTGCACTATTGGAAACAACTCAGTGTAACAAGTGTCACCTGGCAGTTTGTTGCTCTCTGCCAGGTGATTGGCTGAAAGAGCTGTGAAAAGGTAGTGGGTGTGTGGGGTGAAGTCAGCGCTCTTCTGTGGAAGAAACCAGAGGCAATTAATTCACTCGGGTGCGAGTGGGTATACTGTCGGTAAGAGACTTTTGCTGTTTTGTTTGGATCATTTGCTGGTTGTATGTGCCTATTTTTAATGTGGTGTTGGACTTTTTTAGTGTGACCACCAATTTTAATAGAAGAATTGATCAAGCCCTAGATTGACTGCGCGCAGGGAAACTGATCAATATTGTAGGTATATTGAGTGTTTGTTTTTTAGCTTCATGATTTTAAATGGTTTCATAAAACTGGTATTTTATTGGGTAATATTTTAATTGATAATGTTGTTTGTTTTTCAGCTGTGCTGTCTCTGCTGTCCTTTTTTCGTTTTTTTTTTTTTTGATTGATTTGTAATTTTCTTTTGGTTAGTCCGTCCAGCCGTAAAGGCGGTTATTGATTGAGAGTGAGTTGTGTAAGGGCGGACTAACCTCCCTTTTTTGCTTTATTTGTTAAATTGTTTGTGCCACTTCCCTTTGTCTCCCAGATTGCAGGCCATGCATAGCGCTGATTCCCAGCTGCGCTGAGACCTGAATTGTTTGCAGTGCGTGTCACGGTTGCAGTGTCGTTAAGCGGGGTGTGACGGGTTGCAGTGTAGTTCTATTCGCACAGTTAGTGTGGTAAGTCTCAGGTGCAGCTGGGATAGCAGCAGGATGTGTTGTAAGTCCTGTCTGGAAATAAGGGGAATTTGTATGTTTAATTAATGTAATAAATAAATGATCAATTTATTTCTTTGCCCCGTTTACTCGTACCTTGTCCTCGGTTACATCAGCATTGTTATCAGGCCTATTCTTATCTGGTAAGAGAGTAACATGTGATTCTGTCACCTGAGGTCCAATAGTGCATGGTGAAAGTGATCTTAAAGCACTGCTAAACCCTATCCCAACTTACGCCATCTCCACATTGTCACAAGGTAAAAAGAAGTATATTTGTTTATTTTTGTTTCTTATTGTCATGTTTTGTCAATGTTGGGACAACATTTATTTAGCAGGGGAGGAATGTAGCACTTGGTAAAGTGTAAAGCTAAAATATGTCTAGAACATTGCCTAAATCTGTTGGCATTTGTGTTATTCAACTATATGTTTGGATTTTTGGCTGCTACATGTTTTCCACCAGTAGAGGGCAGTCACAGCAAAAAGAAAAGAAAACAATGTTCTGTAAAAAAAAAAAAGAAGAAAAAAAAGAAGAGTATTCTTGGGTTCTGTATGTGAAAGCCACGGTTCTGGAGTACCCAAATAAACTCGGTTTTGCTGTTTACACCAAGTTGTCCTGGAGTGGTGTAACAGTATCAAATTCACGATGAATTCAGATGTGTGGTACTATTTAAAGCTAGTGACTCTGTAGCTGCAGAGTCACAAGTCTACTGAGATATTTAGAAACAAACTTCCAAACACACAAAATCATACATGATTCCAAACATATTTTTTTTTACAAATAAATAACTGCAAAGTGGGGTGTGCGTAATTATTCAGCCCCCTGAGTCAATACTTTGTAGAACCACCTTTTGCTGCAATTACCCTAAAAGACTGGCAGTTGTATGTCTCTACCAGCTTTGCACATCTAGAGACTGAAATCCTTGCCCATTCTTTGCAAAACAGCTCCAGCTCAGTCAGATTAAATGGACAGCATTTGTGAACAGCAGTTTTCAGAACTTGCCACAGATTCTCGATTGGATTTAGATCTGGACTTTGACTAGGCCATTCTAACACATGGATATGATTTGTTTTGAACTTCAATTCAATTTTATTTATATAGCGCCAAATCACAACAAAAGTCGCCTCAAGGCGCTTTATATTGTACCGTAGATAGCACAATAATAAATACAGAGAAAACCCCAACAATCATATCATATGACCCCCTATGAGCAAGCACTTTGGCGACAGTGGGAAGGAAAAACTCCCTTTTAACAGGAAGAAACCTCTGGCAGAACCAGGCTCAGGGAGGGCGGCCATCTGCTGCGACCGGTTGGGGTGAAAGAAGGAAAACAGGATAAGACATGCTGTGGAAGAGAGGCAGAGATTAATAACAGACATGAGTCGATGCAGAGAGGTCTATTAACACATAGTGAGTGAGAAAGGTGACTGGAAAGGAAAACTCAATGCATCATGGGAATCCCCGGCAGCCTACGTCTATTGCAGCATAACTAAGGGAGGATTCAGGGTCACCTGGTCCAGCCCTAACTATATGCTTTAGCAAAAGGAAAGTTTTAAGCCTAATCTTGAAAGTAGAGATAGTGTCTGTCTCCGAATCCAAACTGGAAGCTGGTTCCACAGAAGAGGGGCCTGAAAACTGAAGGCTCTCCTCCCATTCTACTTTTAAATACTCTAGGAACAACAAGTAGGCCTGCAGAGCGAGAGCGAAGTGCTCTAATAGGGTGATATGGTACTACAAGGTCATTAAGATAAGATGGGGCCTGATTATTTAAGACCTTGTATATGAGGAGCAGGATTTTGAATTCAATTCTGGATTTAACAGGAAGCCAATGAAGGGAAGCCAAAACAGGAGAAATATGTTCTCTCTTCCTAGTCCCTGTCAGTACTCTTGCTGCAGTATTTTGGATTAGCTGAAGACTTTTCAGGGAGTTTTTGGACATCCTGATAATAATGAATTACAGTAGTCCAGCCTGGAAGTAATGAAGCCATGAACTAGTTTTTCAGCATCACTCTGAGACAGGATATTTCTAATTTTAGAGATGTTGCGCAAATGGAAGAAAGCAGTCTTACATATTTGTTTAATATGTGCGTTGAAGGACATGTCCTGGTCAAAAATGACTCAAGGTTCCTCACAGCATTACTGGAGGCCAAGGTAATGCCATCCAGAGTAAGAATCTGGTTAGATACCATATTTCTAAGATTTTCAGGGCCAAGTACAATAACCTCAGTTTTATCTGAATTAAGAAGCAGAAAGTTAGCGGCCATCCAGGTCTTTATGTCTTTAAGACATTCCTGCAGTTTAACTAATTGGTGTGTGTTACCTGGCTTCATGGATAGATAGAGCTGCGTGTCATCTGCATAGCAGTGAAAATTTATGCTATGTCTTCTAATGATGCTGCCTAGGGAAGCATGTATAATGTAAATAGAATTGGTCCTAGCACTGAACCCTGTGGAACACCATAATTGACCTTAGTGGGTGAAGAGGACTCTCCATTTACTTGAACAAATTGGAGTCTATTAGATAGATATGATACAAACCACTGCAGCACAGTACCTGTAATACCTACAGCATGTTCCAATCGCTCTAATAGGATATTATGATCAACAGTATCAAACGCAGCACTGAGGTCTAGCAGGACAAGTACAGAGATGAGTCCACTGTCAGAGGCCATAAGAAGATCATTTGTAACCTTCACTAAAGCTGTTTCTGTGCTGTGATGAGCTCTGAAACCTGACTGAAACGCTTCAAATAAGCCATTCCTCTGCAGATGATCTGTTAGCTGTTTGACAACTACTCTTTCAAGGATTTTTTAGATGAAAGGAAGGTTGGAGATTCCAAGGTCTCAGTACTGACCTGGATGTTCATGGACTTAAAAACCTTTGCAGGATCTTAAAAATGCAAAAATTCAATTTTTTGAGTCAGATGTGCCTTGTGGGGCGTCATATTAAATTATTTTCTTGTTCTACACAAATATTTATCATCCAGTGATTACTGATTAAAGCATGGAGCTCACTTAAAGACTTTTAGCATTTTCTTTGCATAAATTGTACTTGTCCTGTATGTAAAGATCTTCATAATTAAATAACATGAGTAATTTTATGACTACTGATGCTTTCTAGCTCACATTAATTTTTAGGAGAACAGTTCAACCCTTTGGGAAGTACACTTGATTCCTTTTCACTGATTAAAGAGCAGCTGTACCTCTGGGCCTGTTTGGTCTGATGTCTGTTTGTCCATAACTCATGCTGTCTCTTCTCACTGATGTGTAGATTGTAGCTGGATCACAATCTGCACAATAAAACACACAAAGGTCATCGGCGCACAGTGAAGCTTATAAAAAAAACAGTCAGTATTCAGGATGTGTGTTAAAAAAAAGTTATTATTTCCTAGGTAGCATCATGAAAAGATTTCTTAGAAACTGCCAACAGGTCTCAGAAGCCCTGTGGTTGCTTCATCTGTTTCAGACAAACACCCACCTGTTGTTTCTGGTGATTCATCATTGACACCAGAAGAAAAACACACGTTTTACTACAAAGCACTACGTAGACCCACACTTTGTCACACTATATGCACACTATCATCAGCACTCTGTCATACAGAAAATATGCATTATCAATTTAGATTTTACTGAATGATTTTCATGCAGGTTTCCATGAACTTTATTGACACCGTGTCTATTTAATGGAGAAAGAGTCATTTAAAAGTTCTATTCTCATGTTTTATACAAAAACTGTGTCCATGAGTCCATTACTGATTGAACATACGTTAGAAAAATTGTCTTGCCTGTTTGGTGATAACTAATAATGTTTCGTCCTACTTTTGAGTAGGCTGTTTGGTCCTCATCAGTACTGTGGTGTAACATGTCTTTTCACCATCACACATTAGTTCAGTGGAAACAACAAGCTGCTGTGGTTTCACGGGTCTTAAACTGCAAAACTATTTCTGTTGTTGAAAGACAGACAACACATAAGGTCCATTTACTTTAAAGAGGATTTAATGGAAAGGCCTAATGTCATCTGCACAACTAATAAAGAGCATTCAATGAGTTTCTTGCTTTATATATATATTTTTTAACATTCCTCATGGAGCTGCCTCATTTCTTATGTAAGCTATGCTACACATCCAAAGAAGTAGACTTGATTTCCTTTGAATAAAGAGCAGCTGTACCTCTGCGCCTGTTTGGTCTGATGTCTGTTTGTCCATAACTCATGCTGTCTCTTCTCACTGATGTGTAGATTGTAGCTGGATCACACTCTGCACAATAAAACACATACAAAGAACATGACAGAAGTTAGTGATGCTCAAGGGCGTCGATTTGGCATGGACGGAAGGGACATGTCCCCACCAATATCCAGCGATTATTGAATTGTCCCCACCAATAATTTGATCTCTTCGAGTAAAGAAAAACAAACCCGATAGAAAGAAAAAAACGATCTGTCAACGTCTCATTCACCCAGCGGTGCAGAAAGAGTTAAATTACGTTCTCTACTGGAGTCCTACCTCATGTGACAAATATGGCCAATGTGATTGGCTGTGCCTTTCAGCGAGCTCTGTTTAGTTTTAGCAGCGGCAAGCCTGCGCTGCGAGGAGGAGAGGAGGACCGCAGCAAAAAGGAAGAACCTGGATATAAGAAAGTATTTTTCAAAGAAACCTGTAAGTCACCTAAAGTCAAGTTCACTCATAAAATGTGTCCGTCATAAACACGTTACAGGCAATACCAGGCCATACATGCCAACCCTCCCCATTTTTCCGGGAGAATCCCGAATATCTGTGCCCCTCCCAAAAATCTCCCGGAGCCACCATTCTCCCCAATTTCTCCCGATTTTCCACCCGGACAACAAAATTGAAAAACCATATCCTAGATTGGCCCAGCCAATTCCAGTTTCCAACAATAGCTGCTACTACTGCAGCTACTTAGTATTAATATTACTCTTATTACTCTTTCTGGGTCGCGAAATAAACTTTTAACATATTTTCAGGCGAGATTGTAGCTGTGTAAACTTCAAATAACTTAAACATGTTATTGTTTGGCCTTTTTCAGTGTTTTATTTGTTCGTGAGTAAATCGGTTTGGCTGAGATTAAAGTTATTAGATTAGATTAGATTAAATAAAACTTTATTAATCCCTCGGGAGGGTACCTCCGGGGTTATCAAACAGCTGAATAAATGTCGAACAGAAAACTGATTAAACAGAAGTGTGAGATGGTCGAGAATCTACGCAAGCGTCCGGTTATATTTTATTTTATTTAGACAGCAAGGAGCAGACGGCAGAGGTGACGTAATTATGAAGGCTAGACCCCCAATTTCACAGTCGCTCATTTCCGGTCTACCCGGCTGAGGACCCGGCCCACTTAGACCGCCAAGGCCGGGTCCTCAGGTGGACGCAGCCTCTGAATTTGGACACCCCGAACAGGCCGGTGACATTTAACTTATTTTTTTCCGATAAGTAAACACTGTAAAAACCCCTTTGAATGTCTCCCTAATTCTGAGGTCTCAAGGTTGGCAGGTATGTGCTAGGCTTTGGCCCACATCAGTCTAAAACGGTATGTAACCGTGAAAAAAGTGTTGCCATGTCCACCAGGACAGTATAGTATAGACAGTATAGTATAGACTCCTTCACATAGTGGACATTGAGTTGTTGTGTGGGGCACCAGTAGTCCATGTCTGTTGCTGTAACAGTAGTTCATGTTTAGAATAAAAATCCCAGCTCACTGATTTGATCGTGGCAATCGTGCCTAAAATGTTGCATAATTTTGCTGAGAGATCTTTTACTTTGTGGTAATCTTAGATGAGTGATTTTATGGACAAAACCCACCAGGTCAGTCAGTGTTCCCTTAGTGCTAATGTATCAGAGATGTTGGTGCACTATAACTGATGTAATGTTGTTAAGTCCTTAAAGTCATATTCTTTTGTTGTCATGACTGTATTTGAAGCTATTTTTATTTTTGTATGATACCTGATTTATATGGAATATGGCTGAAGTAAACTAAAGTCTAAAATCAGTCATTTATTTAATAGTAATTTAACATTATATAATTCACATATAAAACTATGAATTGTAATTTTAAATGGTTTAAAAACATGTAGAATAGCATATGTAGGCAAGTATATTTCTCCTTTTTTTATCAAGAAGCAAAGACAAAAAGGGAAAAAAAAGAAACAGGGTGGGGTTCGGTGGCTGAATCATCCGTCCCCACCAATGCTAAAACCAAATCTACGCCCTTGCATTGGATGTTAAACTTTATCGTAACACGTGGGTGAAAACCACGCTGATCGCTTTATTGATGCTGAAAGAATTCGGATTAATGGGAAACACTAAAGCAGCGGTGGGGCAACTCCAGGCCTTAAGGGCCGGTGTCCTGCAGGTTTTAGATCTCACCCTGGGTCACCACACCTGAATCAAATTATTAGTTCATTACCAGGCCTCTGGAGAACTTCAAGACATGTTGAGGAGGTCATTTTGGCTACGTTCACACTGCAGGTTTTAGTGCTCAATTCTGATTTTTTGAGCAAATTCGATTATTTTGTCTGCTTGTTCACACTACAAATAAAATGCAACAGCAAACGCGCTCCAGTGTGAACGCTCAAAGCGCCCTAATAATTATCCTTCTTGCTGTTTTAGAGAGGAGCAGTGCTTCAAAGGATAGCTGCAGATTTCTGTCAGAATCTGCAGATTATACAGTATAAATAAAATGTTCACGTTGTCTTCCCAAAAGTTTCACTAACATCTACACTGGATGGCCAGGAAGCGTTCGCGATGTCTTCTCGGGCGCTTCTCCGGCACTGATAATTGGCGTCTGTCTTGTGTCAGTGACGTAAAAGACTGATTTAATGCGACATGACCGTTCAAACAGCAGTTTGAAGATCGGATTTGAAAATATCGGATTTGTGCCGTTCACACTGTCATACCATGATCGGATATGGGTCGCATATGGTCAAAAAAACGTAGCCTTCAGCTGTGTTAGCTCAAGGACACATCTAAAACCTGCAGGACACCCTTGAGGCCTGGAGTTCCCCCACCCCTGCTATAAAGTGGGTTTTTTTGTTTGTTTGTTTTGGGCACTGAAGGAAAATCTGTACTTTATGGTTTGATCAAGAGTTCTTAAAATGAAATCCAACAAAATCAAACATAATTCATAGTCGGGAAAATAAATTGTTGTCTGAAGTCCCGTCACGCAGAAATGATAAATAATGTTTAGTATATATGACTCGTATTATCTAATAATGACCAAAAAGGTGACTAAATCTCTTGCTGTGAGCTGTGGGTAAGTTGCTTTTCTGAATGATTAAGTTGAAGATATATCGTCAATGGTCTCATTGTTATTAACAACACATAACAATATAAGAAATGAAACTGAGTCTCAGGGTTTATGCTCATATTTAATGGTTTGTGAGACCAATGTTAGCATTCAGTGTGAGCACAGGAAGTGGTGTGAACTTTGTGAAACAGTTTGAAGGGAAGGCAGGTGAAAGTATAAAACTACAGGCTGCCAAAAAGGAGGCGAGAGTTCACTGCCTACTCATTCTTCACTCTTTGGTCAGTTGCAGCTTTTTTGCTACTTCATTTAAAGATTTGTATTCAAGCTGCTCAGAAGAAACTATTTTCAGATTTTTGCTTTCATTTCTGTGAGTTTGCACTGAACACAAACACTAAACACTCTGTAAAGTGTCCTGTTCTGTACGTTTGCAGCAGCATCTACTGCAACCCAAACCAAAATCTTTTACACACTAAAACCTTACTTGTGACAGTTTGGCTGTAAAACTTTTAATAAGAGTTCTTTGTTTCCTCGCTAAAGATCTGCCCCAAAAATTACCTTCACATTATTTGATTTCTGACTGGTCTCTTATTGTTTGAACTGTGTATTTTTGTGTTTTCAGAGTTTCCATCTGACCAAAATGGCATCTACTAATGAAGTAATCCACCAGTCCAACCACTGGAATCCAGCTGCTGGTTCCACAGAAGCGCTCAGACTAGTGGACCTTCATTATAAAACAGATTTTCATATATTATGTTTGATCTTTTCATTAAACATACTCATATAACGCATATTATAACTAATATGTCAGTGTAATGTAATGCAGTGTATGGAGGACACTCAGTAACTTGCAGGACGGTGCTGTCCTCCCCACAGCAGTGATCTCTGCAGATCCCTGCAGGAAACTTTGGTCTCACTTGTTCTTCTTGTGCGGTTCTGTGGGTTTCACAAATGTCACTGACGGAAAATGTGAGTCGTTGTGGCTGATTAACATGCAGCTGTCATTGGAGCAGATCTAAATAAAACCATAACCGCAGATTAAAAGCAGCATGAGCATCACTGGAAACTTTCAAAACTTAAAGGGTTTTAAAAGAGAAGGAGACAAATCTCAATTCATATGGTCCAGCTGAGCTTTAACAGAAATGAATGAGTGTTTATGAATGTGATATTTGCCTGTGAACACATTTATACCATCTGCAATGTTTGTGGGAAGCAGGTGAAGTGTCACTAACTTATTGTAACGGTATGTATAAGTCAATAAGAAGATATCTTTTTATTAACTGATGGATACAAAACGGTTTGAAATTGTTAAATAAACAATAAGAGTGACTTTATGTATCATGTGATCTCATAAGCAAACCGGCAAGGTGCCAGTGTCTCAGAGCAGCATGTTTTTATATTAAAGTGCCATCTAGTGGCCACAGTGACGCTCATTAGTTTCCCTTCAGTAAACTTCAGAGAACTACATTTTCAGGCTTTGAGGACAGTTTACAGATATAAAAACTTATGTGAATTTAAACTTCATAATATAAAATGTAATATCTGACAGCTGACGTTCTGTAAACAGCCAGTAATGCAGGGCTTTTTTTTGCATTGCAATACCTAAGTAACCACTAGCACTCTTCATGTAAGTATATAGCATGTGCTTTTATGATGAAATGAGTGAAGTCCAGGGCTGGTAATCTGGCATACCGGGCATTTTCTGAGTGTGCCGGCGCACTTTAGGGCTGCTGCTAGCACCAGCTGTGGGTTTGACCTTTGGAGGATTTTTAAAGCTTGATTTTAACTCTGCTTGCACAATGGCAGGAGCTGTTGTATTTTCTCCTTACCCGCATTGTTGTGTATTTAGTAAGATCTCTTTAATAAAGCTGGTTTTGAGTCCTGCATTTTGGCAAGACCAGAACAGCCAACTTTAACTCAGGTTTTGGAAAAGCGCTGAAAAATATCAAGTGAAAATCCACGGGCAGTTAAAATAACAGAGGCTCTGACTCATTTTATCGCTCTGGATGACCAGCCACTGTTGGACGTGGAAAACGTAGGATTTCGCCATCTTCTCAGCATACTCGAGCCGCGATATGACATCCCCAGCCGCCCATACATCACGGAAGTAATTGTGCCAAAACTTTTTGAAAAGGTAAAAAAACACGTGTATAACCTCATGCAGGAGATTTCAGCCTTAAGTTTCGCTACAGACATTTGGACAAGCAGTGTGTCCCCGATGTCACTCCTCAGTTTAACGGTGCAGTGGATTGATGAGGAGTTTGTTCGTCATCATGCAAATGCAAATTCGTTCAGGGGCTCGCACACCAGCTGAACCATCGCAGCTGCTTTCGATAGCATGCTTCAAACCTGGGATATACCGAAGACCTCCGTCCACGTAGTGCTCGGGGACAACGCGAGAAATATGATAAAGGCCATGAGTGATGCTGAGCTGCCCAGCCTACCTTGTACTCCAGTTGGTTTTTCATGAGAGCTGTCAGAATTAATAATTTAAGATGGTCATTTATGTCCAATTAAGATGAGAGAAAGCAGCCTCGATGTTATAATTTCCATTATAGCTTTAGAAACCAGACTAAAGCTATAAAGTGCAAGACTTCACACCTTTAAATGTTCATTTGAGATATGACCTATTCCAAGTAAGTTTTTATATCTTAGCAAGACGCTTACTTCTGCTTTTCTGCATACCTCATACACACACGTTAAGTTCATTGAAAGGTCGTATGTCTATGTATGGAATGGCTGAAAACACACACAGAATACAGACGCTGATGTTGTTCAGATATGCCTGCTTAAGACTGTCACATGTATTTGTAATTGTATATTCATGAATAATTGCTTGCTGACAATAAAAAGGGCTGTAGCAAAGGAATCAGTCGAAGTTGGCTAAGGACAGGTGAAGGGATCTTTTCCTTGACCTTGGCTGGCTTCCCTTGCGAGCCACAAAACACAGAGAGCGCACTGCTGAGAGGAAATGCTCACACTTCTTAAGCTGGAGGCGCGCTTTACAGCAGTGTCTACTGGGAGCATCAAGGAGGAGGTGGAGCTTATAGACTGCAACTCAAGAGAATTATAAATTGAATAACCTAAACTTAAAGTCTAAAGTAATACAACCATCATGTGACATGAAGACCAACGTGTTTCCACATACACTGTGGTCCAGTCAGACTAAGTCAGAAAAACAACAATACAGTGGCCCAGATGGGACAAAATATTTGCTTTGCATGCATCAAAAATTAATCACAAATGTTTATATTTAATAACCATAATTAAAAAGCCATCATTCTATGGAAGGCTTCAAATTAAGTATTTGCCTTATTTATCTTACATTAAAGTGCGACATTAAGAGGGCGTCCAGCCACCAAACATGGTTGAAACGATGACGTTATCTCAATGGTTGAAGCTGGTCACAGCACAACAGTAAGTTAACATTAATGTTGACGGTTCTTCCACACACAACAGAGGTCAGGTCTGACCGTCTCTTACAAAGTGAGAAATGAAGATCAGATCATTCATTTGCCTTTATTATTATTTTTTAAACAATAACAATGAATATGGTTGTGAACAGATGTCTACATTGTGTCTTTCCCACATTCGGTGATTAGTGGAAACACTCACCCATGAGAACTTGCACTCAGAAAAATGCTTTCAGGGACATAATGGAGCATTTTGCACAGAGATAAAGATGTCATCAATAATAGTGTATTAGTGCATAATCACTGAGTGTGTGCAGGTAGGTCTGCTCACAGTCACACTGCACTATAAGAGCAAACACTTCCCTCTGCTGATCAGCTGTGTCGATTGCACTAAAGTAGACTCAGAGCCTTACCTGAAGAGCTCGATTACTAATCTTGGGGTAAAAACTGACACTGCACTTAGCTTTGATGGCCACATAAATTCTATCACCTCAGACGTCTGTCGAAGGTTAAGCCTTTTCTTTCCAGGTGTGATTTGGAAACTCTTATCCATGCTTTTATTGTTGGATTTGTATTGTGATTGTCATTTATGCTTAGAAATATCTACTTATATATGTTTACAGTTTTATAATTAGGTGTAGATTGGTAGAAGTTTGATCCTTAATAGTCTGCAAACTTTGTGTGAATTCCAGAGCACTCTGGGAGCATGGGAGAGGTCGTACCTTGTTTTATTGTTTTATGGTAGGATAAACGTATCTATATCTGTTTTAGGCTAAGTGCCTTTTGTTTAGATGAACTGCTGGACTTCCAGGCCAGCAGGTTTAGGAAGTCATATGCTTTCACCCCCCCACACACACACAGGGTATTCGTTGTTCACATGCATACCTATGTAAGATGTTATATGTTAATGAACCTATGCATATTCATGTAACCACAATAAAAGAGCAGTGTTATGGGGAGCGGACGAGAGCAACTGGGGTCAAGCGAAGGAACGGCGCCTGTCCAGTTCTCTCCCGTGCACGTGAAACATAAAGAACTTTGCCTACTCGTGTCTTGCTTTGCTGTGTAATTACATTGTCTTCAACGTTCCAGCGAATCGGGTTAAGCTACAAACCTATCCTTTATAACCTCTCGCTTGGATTACTGCAACTCCCTTATAATAGGGATTGGCCAAAGCACCCTGTCACACCTGCAACAGGGGTGCAAAATGCTGCACCACAGTTTTAAACTGGTAAAATAAAATTTTGCATTTTACTCCAGTTTTGGCCTGCTTACACTAGCTTCCAATTAAAATGTGAATCTATTTTAAAACCTTTTTACTGATTTTTAAATCCTGAAATGGTCTGGCGCCTGTATATCTGTCTGATCTGCTGAAACCCTATGCCCCCCCTCATTCACTCCGGTCAGCTGAGCAGCTGTTGCTCTCAGTCCCTAAATCACAGCTGAAGCTCAGAGGTGATCAAGCGTTCTCTGTTGTGGGCCTGAAGCTTTGGAGTGATCTTCCTCTCCACATTAGGCACTTCAGTGGTGGTTTTTAAATCCAGATTAGAAATTCATTTTTATTTGCTGGCTTTTGACTCAGTGGGCATGTGAGACTGTTATTTTATCATTATGTATTTATTGTGTTTTTGATCACTCTGCTGTAAAGCACTTTGGTCATTCATGTGTTGTTTTTAAATTGCTATTTACATAAACTATTGTATGGTATGGTAACATTTACTGACAAGAAACTGTGCCACCATCCTGGAGCACAGGGCTCTTGAAAGTGCAGCGACAGGTTTTCATGTTTGTTCTTTAACCTACTTTTACCACCACACAATGCTTTCAAGTGTTTTCTAACAACAAGCCATTGTTGTACTACAGAATGACATGTTTGTTAATACAGGGATACACATGTCAATGTGATCTCTGGTCTCCCACTCAGAGACACAGCAGTCAGACAGCTACAGAAGGTGCTGAGGACACTCTTCATGTGAGAGAAAATCTGCTCACACAGATACGTATTTTGATGTCCTCTGTGTCCAGCCAATTAAAGAGATTCTTGGTTGAGTTTCAAAGTTGGACTTTAGTTCAGATTACACGTTTGCTCAGTGTGTTTGTTCACTGTTTATTGATTCCAGATCAGATTATTCAGGACACAACAGCAGACATCTGAAGACACTTTATTTACAGTCAAAAACATTGGAAACAAAAAACTGATTAAACACATTCTCAGTAGAAAGAGCAGAGTGGAGGAGACATGCTCAGGAAACAACATCAGACTCAGCTCACAAAGTTTTTGATCAAAGAAAATTCATCTGTACAGAAAAACTCACTCATTTTATCATTAATAATAACATAAAAGAATAAAATCTGTAATATAAATAAAGAGTTTCACAGTTCATGCAGTGCTCAAACTGACATAAATAAAAGCTGCATACAATGAACACGCACAGATGTATGAATGATGTCTCGTCTATTTAAACTACAGAAACAGTCTGAGGCTTCAGCTCAGCAGGAGGTCACGAGCTAACAGCTACACTCACAGTGGAAACAGGACACGTCTGTAATTTACATGTTTTATATGTTTATATAAAAGAAAAAGAGTCCAAACTTCTCATTAACAAACTGACTTCCAGCTGGTGTTCATGCAGCTCATCAGGACAGTGAGGAGCTAAAGACAAACTTTCACCTGAAACCAGGATTAAAGATGAAAATGTTTTCTAGACGATCGTCGACGCTTTGCACCAAACAACAGGAAGAAAAAGACTTTTGGACTGAAAGCATCTTTAGTTAAAGTCCAACATGTCCAAAGGAAAATGTTCAAGACTTTCACAAAGATGCTGAACAACAAATTCAGGATGTCCTCGTCTGTCTCTCCACTGGATGATCTGTGTCACCTCTGAGAAGCTGAAACAGCAGCAGGAGGCTCACGAATTAGCTGGAACACCTCTGAGACAGTTCAAGGACAAGGTTGGTGATCCTTGTTTGTAGATCAGAAAACCAATGACAGCAGCAACAAGAAGTGACACACTGAGCATCACTCCAACAGATCTTCTTGTCTGACCTGCAGGTGAGAAACAGGTGTGAGGTGTCAGCTGTCAGGTAGGTGATGAGTGAAGAACAGAACAGAATCCATTTCCTCTTCAAACTGCTGTCAGACATTATCTACTGCACTCTGATCACATCACTCAGACCAGCTGCTTTCTACAAAGTCTCATCAACAACATCTTTAGAAACAAACATCAACAACCAGGAAGCAGCTTCACCTCTGATCACACACACACTCAACTCTACTCACCTGGAGGAACAACAACACTCAGGCTGATGACACTGATGGGGTCAGTATTCAGCTTAGCTCTTTTCCTGCGTCGTTTTTTTCCCATGAAGACTCGACACTCGTATGTTCCACTATCAGCAGTCGTCACATTCTTCAGAATCAGAGACACGTCTCCATCCTTCATCTGTCTGTCCTGCAGATCCACCCGGTTCTTAAAAGATGGATGCTGCTCTTCTGGTTCAAACTGTTCATCTCGGTACAAAAGCACATGTTCTGACTCCAGATCAGTTCTGCTCCACTCTACTACTGTGATGGTTTTGTTCTCATTTGGAGCTCGACACGGCAGCGTGATGTTCTGTCCAGACTCGGCTGTGATGATTTTCTGATCTGAAAGAGGAAACAACACAAAACAGAGAGGTTAAAGGTCAAACTTTGAACTGTTCACCTCTACAGCAGCCAACCAGAGAGAGGATAAGAGGTCACTGTCCTCTGATTGGCTAACCTCAAACCAGATTAATAAATAAATGTCACACATTAAATCAAATTTTCACTTTTTCCCCTTAAACTCCTTTTCTGACATCAGACTATATCTGGCTTGTGATTGGCCAACATTCCTTCTATCACACAGGTGATGCAGGTGCTGCTTACTTTACAAAGACACTTAAATCTCACCTGCAGTTACAGACAGCAGGAGGCAGACACACTCCAGAGTCCAGCAGGATATTTTCACAGCATCCATCTTCTCTTTTCTGTGGGTTTCAACATCAGAGTCTCATAATGAGCTTATTTTGTAAAGATCCCAGAGAAGCTGAGTTTACTCTGATTCAGTTGGCATCTAATTATCCCTCAAACAAACAGGCTGGGTCTTGGGTTTCTTGTGATTTAGTCAACAGCATCATATTTCACACTGAAGCTGACACATCTTTGATAAAGCTCCACCAGATGACATGAAATATGTGGGTTCTGCAAAACAATAGAAAATACAGGAGTTCGATTTTCAGTTAGAGCTGAGAATCTCTCCTCATTTTATTTTTCTCTTTTAAAGCATCATTGAATTTATTGTCTAATATATTTGCTTATAATAGTAAATGTATTTAAATATTTTGTAGTCAACAGGATTTATGGATGAGTTACGTGTAAAGTAAATAAATTTGCTTTTTTAAAAGTGAACTTGTGACATTTTCATTATTGTTCCCACTGTGTCTTCAGCCATCTGCCACTAGATGACGCTGTAGCCCGACATTGTTAGCCCTGTTAAATTTGCCTGTGAATACATTTAGCTGTGGTCACTTATAGAGATGTTTGTCATGAACTGTAGAACCATGTGCAACATTCATAATGCAGGGAACAATCTGCCACACTCTGCAGTCTCATGTTTCTTTTTTAGATGTTAAAATGGCTAATGTAACATTAGATCAAATGAGATATTTTAACATTAGATGAACATCTTTTGTAAGAAGATTAGTTATTTAAAAAGGCTTTTTTCGATTCACTTCAAATTATAACCTAATGTGTTCATAATGTACATGTCTGCACAGTGAAGTGACTTTTGAGGTAGAAAAATGTAATCTGGGATTTCACTTCACACAGTCTGACATTGAACATTAAATTTAACGTGATATCTGAATGACTACTCCATAATTTAGACTCGTTGAGTCGTGGTGTATTCTCAGTGATTTAGTTTTGTCACGGCTGGGGCAGCAGTCGTGTGGTAGAATAAATGAGGACCCAAGATGCAGACGGTGATGGAGATGTGAGTGGAGGTTTATTTACAGTGAAAATAACAGAGGTGAGGGCAGAACTGAACATAACCCTAAACTGGGTGAAACTAACAAACAAACCTGGAACATAAGGTCAGCGGGAGAAACTCAGAGATGGCAGATGAGGACGGCTGGACAGAGAGACACAGAGGAACATAGTGAATGAACACAGACAACGTGACGAGGAGCACAGGCAGACACACAGTATGAATACACACACCATGTAATTAGGAAATGGCACACAGGAGGGGACACAGCTGGAACTAATGGGCATAACGAGACACAAACCTACAAAGTAAAACAGGAAACTCACAGACTGTTTTCTGTACAGTTGTGTCCTGTATTTATTCTTATTGTATTCTAATTTTTGCTTCAGAACTTTTGCACTGTCCACTTCCTGCTGTGACAAAACAAATTTCCCACGTGTGGGACTAATAAAGGTCATCTTATCCTATCTTACAACACAAACTCGGGGATACGAACAGAGCACAGAGGACAGACGCAGGTAGGGCTGATAGAAACACTCAAGCACTAAACACAAGAACCAAACCCTAAGAACTAATACCAAAATCAGAATTAACACAAAACACAAGGTGATACCAAAAGGAAACACAAATGCTGGACCATGACAAGTTTACTAAGAATGTAATCAGCAGGAACATCCCCACAGATACACAAAAAAGACCTTTGTCACAAAGGTTCACCACATCATTCACACACCGCCGTGTTTCATTTGGCACAGTTTAAAAGCCTTACTGCCACAAAAGCATTTATGTTTCCAGTTGGAATCAAACCAGCAACCTGCTTGCCAAGTCAAAATGTTAATCACTATGAGAAACACCAACAATGATCCTCATAAGTGCCTTGAGGCGACTGTTATTGTGATTTGGAGCTATAAAAATAAAGTGTCATTGGCAATAGCAGGAAGGATGATCCTGTGTTTTAAAGATTATAATCTTACCAGGTGTTTAACTCAAGGAGAAGTTCCTAAAGTATCTTAGCAGTGATAAAGTTCATCTTCTCCACAGTAGTGATGTCACGGTTAACCCGGGTTTTCTCTACTATGAAGGCGGCGTGGACGATGGCTTCTTAGTGGAATTTACGCACAAAGAGTTTAACTGGACGAGTGGTGATGAATACCTGCACGTGTGAAATGAAATTATTTGCTCAGATTATGTTTGTTTTCCTCACAGGCGACTTAAACATTTTATATGTGGATCTTATTAAGCCGTCGTTACTGAAACCTCTGACTGTGCTGTGACGAGAATATTAGTGCATTCATTTGGTTTTTCCACTGATAGTTTGTATAATCTCTTATGATTTTCTGTAACTTTTTTCTTCCTTTATATGTATTTCATATATATTTCTTGTTTCTGCACAAACAAACCAGCAGCACTCAGAGTGCACTCAGTGATAAAATCATTACTGGAATTCAAAGGATTCTTTTCTTTTGTTTGCTAAATCAGCAGATCAGCAGTTTCCTGCAGCAAACATCTCTGGAGTGGCTGTTACTAATGGCAAAGGATGTTTGTTGAAGAGTCATTTGATCCGTGAAACGCCCCTTTCAGCTTAGTTATTTGCTACCTACAATTAGACTCACTTAGACTCACAATACTTGAAATGTGCACTTCCCTTGTATTCTTATTCCTGTTTATTCTATTTAGCTTGAGTTCACGGCTGTGGGAAGTAAAGAGCAGCTGCAGCATGAAAGCAGCCATCACAGCATCGCTACCAAATGCAAAAATAGATAAACAGATAAAAGTGTCTGAACACTTTAACACGATCCCTGAAGAATTTTTTTTATTTTATTTTATTTATTTTTACCAAAAATGTGTGAATCAGGTCAGTGAAGTCACATCTGCAGTATCATAACCTGCATCCAGCTGATGGAGACACTTTGGCTTATTATCAGCTACACATTAAGCAGTAATTTCACAGCCCTGCCTTTGTTGCACAAACCTCTTTAACTACGTTGCTGTTTATGCTGTTTACTGTTGGCTTTTAAAATGTTATCCATGTTTGGATCTGTTCCGGTTAACTGTGCACCAACAGGCCATATCCTCACTGCTGTGTATTAAGAGCCTGACATACTTTTAATGGATTCATACTGAATTTGCTCACCTGAGCTTGTGGCTGACGTGTGCGCCCTGTCAGCTTTACTTCTTATATTAATTACATAAAATTACACAGGTGTGTAAAAAGTAAAAGTACACATGTACTTTACATTCAGAATGAGTGTGTGCACTCATGTAATGAAAGCAGAAGAATTACAATCATTCATGCTCTCCAGTCTGGATTGAAGTGACTGATGACACTTTGATTGCACACATCAGCCTGCAGTCGTTGTTCTAACGCTGCATAAACAGATCAGGGCTCCGTGCTGCTGCTAACAGCCTGAGCTGCTTCTTTCACATTAGCTCTAAAGTGCAGTGATGATAGCATTAGTAGTGTTAGTGGTTACCTTCAACAGATTATCCACAGCTGCACTTTAAGGATGAGGGAAGATCCACTGCAGCGTCACTTCATGTTCTCATTCAAGTGTGAATAGTTCGGAGCAGCAGAGACACAGTTTCTCTTTTTATAGCTGGAAAAAAGGACACTCCCTGTTAAATGACTCAGCAGGAAAGTAAACAAGGAAGCATAAACATTAAGTCGTTTACTTATTTCTCCTTTAAATGACTTTAAGGAGATTTTGAAAACTCTGTTTTTTTAAATTCTGAATTCATGTGTTGACTTGGCAGGAAAGTAACTTCTCAGGTTTGTGAAAACTAGTGAACTTTTTCTGAGACTAGAGTTGGGGAAGAGGGTGGTGATGAGACTGATGAGGTTAGCATCAGTCATTACTGCTGATGAGGTGGAAGGAAATCCAGGAGGAAGACGACTAAACAAAGGAAAGTAGGAGAGGTGAGAGTGGGGCTCCAGTCGTCATGAGGAGACTGAGAATAGGACACGCTCTCTGACCAGGAGGCTGTTTGTTGGAAATAAAGTGACGTTCTGACCTGTTGGTGCATCTGTCCTTTGCTTTTCTGTGCTCAGACAGTTTAACAAGGCAGATAAATCAGCTCCGCCAAGATTTTAGCATGTGTGCTTCACATTACTGTAACTCATCAGACATTTTAGACCAGTGAGAAAATTCAAATGCTTCCTGAAAGCTGAGAACTTTGTAATTTAATTCCCAAACTTAATGAAATAAGTTCAGAGGGCCTGTTTGAATCTTGGGTGATAAAAAGTTAGATTCTCTCTTTGTGTTTCACAGCAGTAGAGAGAAGATTAACTGCTAACATGTGATCAGTACTTATGAAACTATGAGTTCAAGAACTTTTAATGTAAAGAGTGATCGTGATGTCTTCTGTTAAACTGGAGACATTTGCAGAGAAACTGCTGCATGAGAGGAACCGGCCCGGCCTTACTCCACACCTTCATGTCAGAAACAAACTGACAGCTTGCTGACAGACAGTACTCAGGGATATAAATGTCAATACCGTCACCATGGAAACTGCACAGAAACACATTTGCAAACATGAATCTTTACATTCAGCCGAGGCTTCCTCCTCTCACCCCTCCAGACAAGACAGAGAACGCCCACACAGCCTGTTTGTATTGTGTCCAAGTCCACCTTAACAAAACTGACACAAGCTTGTCTGTCTGCTTGTGTCTGTTCTGGTTTCTCTGCTGTGCTTTATTTCATGAGCTACACCTGCCTGTGGTGAGATTAGTTATCAAAGCTCCCTCCTTTCCTTCTAGCAGTGTGTGATAATGCAGAACTGGATTATCTTCCAGTACTGAGTAAATATAGGCACCAAGATATCAAGTTTTAAAGGTGGAGAGCAGTGTGCCAGGATTCATGAGATCAAACATCAGTTGGTGAACACATTTGAATGATCATTAAATCACTGTGAGATTTGTTTTTTATTAGAAATAATGGAAAAAAAATCACACCTTTGAGCTTTTCATGGATTTTGAAACTGTTTGTTTTTAGATACCTGGAGTGTAAATGTGCCCGTCTCTAAAGCACTTTGGGTGAATCTAGCCCTCCGTGGCATTAATGTTAGTGTTATATTAGCCTACGTTCTGAGAGTTTGGGGCTCCTGGTTTATATTTGAACAAAGGACCAGAATTTGGAACCACTGCTTTACCATTATTGTAAGAAAAGTGGCGTAACTGCACAATGTTGCTCTGAGCCAACAAACCAAAACCTGCTGTCTAAACAAATAAACCAGAATCTGTCTGTAAACAACATGTGGATGCACATATTAAAAAAACTGCTTATTTTAATGTAAACATTTATAAAAATGATCTCAGTCTTAGCTTAGCTGTAGCTAGCACTGGGCCACGTGCAGATCTGGCACCTGGAAGGAGTGCTCCACCCTCGGGTCAAAGGTCAAACTCTCTGCTACGCATCATTTTACTCAACACTGAGGTGTTGGTGTCACAACATAAAGAAAAAAAAGTTTAAGGCACAGCATAATCACCAAACCTTTATTGCTTGAGGGCAGCACCGTGCTAAAGAGGGTTAGCTTGTTTTTAAACGTGCTTTTCAATTTAAAGTGGAGCTTTGCTTTCAGACTTCACGTCTGAGGTCGGTGGTTTTGCCACAGCAGAGAATTTGAAGCAAACACATCGCTGTTTGCTCTGCTTTCCACTCAGCTCCATGGTGTGGAGGTACCTCCATGCACCTCCTTGTGTTCCTCTTTCTCACTCGCTGCAGCTTAAATGTATTTGCTCAGGCCTTTTGTCACATGATCACAGGACAGGTAAACATCAGACCAGGGAACATGTGCAGACACGTCTCCTTTAGAAACAAACTAAAGCATCAATCCCATCAAGCTGATACCAATCAGATACCAACACCAGTATCACTGATGTTGTTTACGACGTGTTTGTACCTGAAAACTGAGATGAGTGAAGAAAAGGAAAAACCTAGAGAGTGAAGGTTACAGCAGGAGCTCTGACCTTGAATGTTCAGTTCTTATTATCATCATATTTAGTATAAAGCACCAGTTTCTGTTTCCTACTGACCCCGGATTTAAATCATGAAAGCAGTGCTCCACATTTCCCATCATCACATTGTATTCACTGTGTTTTAAACTGCAGACTCAGATCTGTCTGTTTAAAGGCTGAATAAGAGAACTGTGCAACAAACCTGGTTAAAGAAAGAAGTAAATTAATTTTCACTCACTCAAACAATCATGGTGGAGTCCACAGGTGAGCTGCAGTCCTCCTTTTGACAAAGTGAAACTACTGCTAGTTCCTGCTCCTCCCTCCTCCTTCCTGCTCCTCCTCAGCTGCTCTTCCAGACTCTTCTCACTGAATCAAACTAAGAAACTCCACAAGGACAGACTGCACTTTTTTCTTGTCTTTGCTCAGAAATCCAGGAAACACAGCAGACAGTGAAAGTCAGAAATAATATATCCATAATAATCATTATATGGAAACATCTGTTTGGTCAAGCTAGAAACTCTCAGAGTGTGTTTATTTTGTGCCAGCAGGACATCGGGCAGCATCCAAAAATGCAACGAGACAACATGCCTGAAGCCTTAAAGTTCATGAACAGGAAGCTGAGTTTCCAGTTCAGCAGCTTTTTATCATATTAAAATATGTACATGTAGTTTTCATAGAAAGTCTTCCTTCCTGTCAGCTGTCCTGGTGTGTGTTTATTTTTCTAACTCTAAGGAGGTTTGCAGAATCCAGACATTCCTTTAAACTCTGACAAACTTTGACAAATGATCACAAGTCGCTTTGCTGTTATTGTGTTTTGTTGGGTGCTGTGTTTAGTGTTTGTCCACCTGCACTTATCAGAAATGACTCTGTGATCATCCAGCTTCTGGTTTCTGATTAACTCAGGCCGACTGCACAGGTTCTACTGCAGAGATAAAGAGACAATAAAAACACTCTGAGTGGTTTATAATTTCTATACAAACAATAAATATCAACCTGATCTATTCAGCTGTGTTGGTCTTTTGGATTTGACTTTCTTTATGTGGATCATTTTGTAGTTTTGCAGATGTAGCCTCCTGACAGGATCGATCAGATGGTTTTACATGTTTTTGATGATTGACGGCTTTGATGAGAAACACGTTCCTGATCTGTAATCATGTTTCTATGAGTCAGACCTGCCACGAGTCACGAGTCACCTCACAGCTTTTGCACTGTAGAGAAAAAATGTTTAACAAACCTTTTTGTGTTATAGATACTACTGAGGTTATTTCATCATAAACTGTTTTATGATGTTTTGATTTCAGTTTATTTCAATGATATTTAAATGAATCATTTTTATTTTGTAGTTAAAATGTATCAGAAACACCACTGCATGTCTCTGCAGATGCTGTGTGATCTGATACTGTTCATGTACTCTTCATACATCAGCAGAAAATGTGTCCAAAGTTCAATATGTTATGTGATCCAAGTTACATTATTGTAACTGTGATGCGTTCACTGACATGTCCTCATGCTTTGCTGTATCTAAAGAGAACAGAGAGGCTCTGCTTTGTGCTTATATTCTCCTCCTGTGTGTTTGTGTGTGCAGAGTTTCTACCAGAGCCAAATGTCATCTACTCCTCACTGAAGTCGTCCACCAGTCCAACCACTGGAATCCAGCTGCTGCTCTCTAACTGGTCCACACAGCAGCTCAGACCTGACACATTCACTGTAAACACACTGGTTTATATTCTGTTTGTTCTCCTCATGAAGGAAACCTCACACAACCACTGAGGGCAGAAAGTTCAAATGGAGAGGCATTTTTTCTTTTATAATGAAGCAGAAGCAGAATGGTACCATAAAGATTTTATTTATTTTTCATACTTGAGAGAAGAAGTATTCACCAGGCCTTTCAGAATAAAAGCATGACCAGGACATCATTTATACATAAACAATAATAAATGTTATGTAACTACAATGTAGATGTAATCCATGTTTTCATGTCTTCGGTAACTTTGCTGTTATTTATGTTATTTCTAAGTGTGCTGTCGTCTCCACAGCAGTGATCTGGTTTCTCTGCAGGTTCAATAAACTTTGGTCTCACTTGATCTTCTCGTGTGCTTCGGTGGGTTTCACAAAGATGGAAAACCTGAGTTGTTGTGTTGAACCCAAACACACTTCAGTCCTCTTCAGAGCAGATAACAAAGACAACACACAGGTTTACTTCAGCCACAAAACAAAAGCAGGAGGAACATTTTCACTTTCCCAACTTTCACAACTGTCTTTATGTAAAATGTATTTGAGATCTTCTGAGCATGTTGGTGATATTGTCTTTAAGAAAAACTAACAGTAAGTGCATCACAGACATGTGTGTTTATGGTAAAGCGCCCCCTGGTGGAAGGTTGTGGTCATTTGAATGAAGTCTGGTTTTTAATGAGAAGCTGATTTAACAGAAAAAAAACTGAGTCTAAAGTGCAACAGCAGGCTCTCAAACTGAGTGCACCACTGAAAGTTTAATGTCTCCACTTTATGACTGAGTTATATATCTGATGAAACTTCACACGAACTTCAGAAACGGTCATAAACTGAATACATTTCATAAAATGTCTTCTGTAAATTCTTTTTTTTTTTTTTTTTAATCAGGTTTCTTCACACCTGGTGTTCACATTCTCACATCCAGGTCCAACTTGCTCAGTTTCTGACATCACTCAGGATCAGAAGTGCTCAGCTCTCTAAAACAGTCCCGTCCTGCAGCTGAGCCAATCCTGTGATAAGCAGCTGCTGGTTAACCAACCAGAGAAAGTGAAGTTTACCAAGGAGGACAAAGACAGAGACAAACCAGGGGCTGAATGAACAGTTGTGATGGGAGGATAAAGTCCAAAGTGGAGCCAAAATACCCAAACTGGAAGACTGACTCCTTCAGCTCAGACTTATAGATCTCTGTACAGAGGATCCTCCAACTATTCTGACCAGATAAATTATTTGTTTATGTGTAAACAGTAAAGATCAGTAATGATCTTCACAGTAATGAAAATTAATCTGTAAATCGTGCCTCTTGTTACAGTTTCAAAGTCAAAGCAAGAGAAAGTCAGTGAGCAGGTTCATCTGTTCAATGCTGCCTCCAGCTGCTGTTCAGCTGGAAGCTGGTAGGAATCCTTATTCTGTTGCTGTTTTATATAGATCAAAAAACCAAGAGCAACAACAATAAGCACAGCATAAACTGACACAAACTGACACGACAAATCCATCCTCTGTGAGTCCTCCTAAATAGGTGTGCCACTTCATTCGGCACACCTATTTAACTGCTGGTTAAACCACTGAATAGGTGCAGAGCTATCTAAACCGCCAATCACACAGCAGAACTCAACCCTTTGGCATATAGACATGATGAAGTGGATCCAGTGAAGTTCATATTGAGAACCTTTTTATATTCCTGCCATTCTGCTCTGAAAAGGAAAAAGATGACTCAAATAAACCAGAATCTGCTGAAAAATGAACTTTTTAGAGATTTAAATCAGAAACTGAGGAGATTCATGTGGGTAACTGCGGAGTTACAACACAGGTCTGATGAGTTTTGCAGAAGCATGATCCTGTTGCTTCTGCAGAAGGGAGAAGTAACAGTTAGTGGTGGTGTATTGGTCAGGGGATATTTTAATGGCCCATTTTGGACCCCACACTGAGGACTGTTTAAAACTCACAGCCTAACTAAGCATTCTAACTGAATGTGTGCAGCACATTATACCCACAGTGTGTCTGTCGTCTGGTGGCTGCTTCCAGCAGGATAAAGCGCCATGTCAAAAAATCAAATCATCTCAAATCTCCAAAAGTTGAATCTGTTCATCTGGACGTAGCGTTTTGTGGGAGAAACGTTTCGTCACTCATCCAAGTGACTTCTTCAGTCTCAGCTGACTGCAGGTTTCCCCAAACCTTATAAACAGTACATTTGCATAATGACTGAAACCAGCCCACTGAAGGAACAATGGGCTGTGAGGTCAGTTCCTTAATCATAATTATGCAAATTCCCATGACCATTGATCAACAATCACTGACCAAAACCCACTGATCAAAGACCACTGATCAATGACCATGAGTACCATTCACAGAGAGTTGGGGAATGGCTGCAATCACAGCATTCAGATATGTGGATGACACCTGGGTGAAAATCAAATCTCAGGACGTACTACATTTCACGGATCACATTAACTGGGTGGACCGGCACATCAAATTCACCAGGGAGGATATGAAAAGTGGCAGGTTAGCCTTCTTAGACTGTGAGATTTCCATCAGTAATGGAGGACATCTAAAAGCAGACGTGTACCGTAAACCTACACATACGGATCAGTATCTAAGGTTTGACTCTCATCATCCACTGGAGCACAAACTGGGTGTCATCAGGATGCTACAACACAGAGCGAACACCATCCCCACTGACACAGCGGCCAGGGAGGCAGAAGAACATCACATCAAGAAGGCCCTGAGTAAATGTGGTTATCCCAGCTGGACTTTTGTCAAAGCTGGAAAGACACCTAAAGAAAGCTCCAGCCGATCCAGGAGAGAAGGACAACCGCTGCCCAGGCGAAAACCTGTAGTGATCCCATATGTGTCAGGAGTATCGGAACAGTTGAGACGCATTTTTTCTAAACACCGGGTTTCTGTGGCTTTTAAACCCCAAAACACGCTGCGCCAAAAACTGGTCCACCCCAAGGATCGGGTCCCCCGACACAAACAGAGTAACATAGTGTACGCTGTTAAGTGCCAGGAGGATTGCCAGGATTTATACATCGGGGAAACCAAACAACCTATAGCGAAGCGGATGGCACAACACAGAAGAGCAACCTCATCAGGCCAGGACTCTGCAGTCTATTTACACCTACAGGCCAGTGGACACTCTTTCAACGATGAGGATGTACACATCCTGGACAGGGAGGAACGCTGGTTTGAGCGCAGAGTCAAGGAGGCCATTTACGTGAAAAGGGAAAGACCATCTCTGAATCAGGGAGGGGGCCTAAGGGTACATCTTTCACCATCTTACAATGCTGTGATTGCAGCCATTCCCCAACTCTCTGTGAATGGTACTCATGGCCATTGATCAGTGTTCTTTGATCAGTGGGTTTTGGTCAGTGATTGTTGATCAATGGTCATGGGAATTTGGATAATTATGATGAAGGAACTGACCTCACAGCCCATTGTTCCTTCAGTGGGCTGGTTTCAGTCATTATGCAAATGTACTGTTTATAAGGTTTGGGGAAACCTACAGTCAGCTGAGACTGAAGAAGTCACTTGGATGAGTGACGAAACGTTTCTCCCACAAAACGCTACGTCCAGATGAACAGATTCAACTTTTGGAGATTTACTTTCCTGGATGATTGAGAATGCATCAAAATCATCTCAAACTAATTTCTTGAACATAACAATGAGTTCACTGAAATACTCCAATGGCCTCCACAGTCACCAGATCTCAGTCCAACAGAACATCTTAGGAGGTGGTTTTAACAGGAGATCCACATCATGGACAAATCTGCAGCAGCTGTGGGATGTAGTCATTTTAATATGGACCAGAATCTGTGAGGAATGTTTCCAGTAGCTTGTTGAATCAGTGCCATGAAGAATGAAAACAGCTCAGAAGCCAAAAGGAATCCCAACATGGGACTAGCAAGGTATACCTAATAAAGTGGCCGCCGAATGTATGCACTGTGTGTAAATAGATAGAGGCATCAGTCACTGCATGATAACAGCCAGCAGGTGGCAGCAGTGGACGATCATTAGTTTTCCCAATACCTGACAGTTTTATGTGACCTTTGACCTTGAATGTTACAGGAGAACAAACAAACTACGTTTCCTCCTGAGACCTGAGCTTTTGTTTAGGATGCATTTTTACACATCTGGAAGCTGGAAGTATGTCCCAGGTCCTAAAAGGCATTTGGAGGACAGCTGATGGAGGATGCACAGGTTAAACAGCTGTGGCCACAGCTGGAATATAGAAACCATGGAGCGAGGATTCCTTCAACAGCTCATCCTCTTCATTCAGATTATTTCAGTTCTTTAAGATGATAAAACCTTCTACCCTTCACTGTGTTATTTTTAAAAAGATGTGATATCTGTCACATGATCTAAATCATGAATTTGACCAAAAGTGTCTCTAAATAAAACACGTCATGAACACCTGAGATGATAAAACCCAGCTGCAGTCGGTCTTTAACAAAACTGTTCATGATGCAGTTGAGTCAAACATCATTTCACTGACATCACTTTTAAAGGAAGATTTGAAAGACGTCTCATTTTCCTCCCCTCCTCTGCTCACATCTCTGCTGCTGTAGAAGCACTGAGGAAAGACAAATTAGAAAATAAGCAGCGGTTACAACTAGTGATGTGTCCTGTGTGTCGAAGCGTCGAATCGTGTGTCAGGTAATCTCGGGGGCGTTTTTGTGAAGCGCGTATCGAGGCTTGCTTTGATTATGTATGCAGTGACGTTCGAGGCCTCGCGGGCAGTCCGTACCACGTGACTGATTCAGGGACTGGTTCACCGGTTCGCGCCAGATTCGAAATAAAATGGGCAGCAAAACACAGCGGATTCCCCCATCACACTGTGTTGTGGAATTGGATTATGTACGTGCTACATAGTTACTTGAGCATTTCTTCTTCGATGGAACCAGCAAGGAAGAGATTTTTTTTTATTTCATCTCTCCTAATAAAGTATGCACACAGTAATAAATACCACAAAGATAAGTACCATAATATAAAAAAACACTACAGATCCTATAATCTGATTTCTGTCTTTTAGTTTATTAAAAAGTGAAGCACCAAACACTAGTTTGTGTCATTATCCAGATGTACATAAGCATGATTACACAGTTACTAGGAGCAGGTTTTGATTATCAATTAAAATCGATTCTAGCTTGCATAACGTGATATCGATTCATTCAAATCCTGAATCGATTTTTAATATAAATATTACTACATTTCAACAACCACCAAACAGCTAAAACAGTAAATGAGAGCAGGTACACCGATTCTGCACAAAGACGTAAAGCGCGGACCCGCCGACGGATCAGAATCAGTGAGATGTCGCCTTTCTCACCAGACGGCACGGACACGGTCGGGGCTGAAAGCCGACAGCTCGCTGATTCTGATCCATCGGCGGGTCCGTGCTTCGTGTTTACGCCTTTTTTTTTGCGCTGATTCTGAAGCTGCAGGTTTTATTTCTCTTCAAACAATATTGACCGAACCAGCAGCAAAAGGAGATCCAAACTACGCTTCACATAAACATCGTCATGAATTTCTTCTTACTTTTGCTGTTTTGCTTTCACCAGGATAAAAATCACACTTCATGCACATTCATGCTCTCTCTCTCTCTCTCTCTCTCTCACACACAGTATACTTCAAGAACAGTTTCCCGTCTAAAAATCTGTTTTCTGCATTATTCGCTTGTTTGTTAAGCATACGACTACCGTTGTTTACAGCGCTGTCAGTCGCTGTTTTTTCCCTTTTAAATACTTCCGAAAAGAAAGCCTAATTTCTGCCGTTCAACTAAACAAATTTAAACTTTTTAACATTATGCAAAATTGCAAAACGTTAAGGTGTGTCTCTAATAAAACCTCTGTAATTTGCTCTGCTTCAATTCAGCAGCATCAGGTAATGTTCATATGTTGATTAATGGTTTTCTTTCGTTTTTGATCTGCTGCTGAATATTTTTATAAAATCGTTTTTCTGTTTTAGCCTCAGCTACGTTGAC
This sequence comes from Oreochromis aureus, assembly GCF_013358895.1. Taxonomy (NCBI): domain Eukaryota; kingdom Metazoa; phylum Chordata; class Actinopteri; order Cichliformes; family Cichlidae; genus Oreochromis; species Oreochromis aureus. Next base: position 61,636,902 of record NC_052944.1, on the reverse strand, counting down.
ACAAAGGCATCTGCTGTGATGCTTACACATTAGATAAAGTCTCGAAAGTGGCAGCTTTCTTTTTATAGTTATAAAAATATGCAAATGTACCTACTGATCTATTATCTGAATTATACTATTGACTGACTGTCTGAGGCTAACAGTTACACAATCATACCAAAACTTTGTCCTGATAGTTTCCACTTTCTCTTTTGTATCACACATACTGAGACAATATTCGGGATAAATAACCATGAAAACAATTTATTCAGTTTAGAGGTTTACACATCATTATAATCAGAGCCCGCTTCACTTGAATTGTCCACTTGATGGCGCAGTAGAGCAAATGAATCATCACAATGCTTCGAACCATGAGTCGACCAGTTGGGTGGAAAGCTTCAGTTCATCACGAGGCTTCATCTCACCATCACTAGTTACAACAATGCAATAAATACCAAAGGAAATAATGGGAGGGTGAAATACATAAGTGTCCTCCCCCTCTTCTCTTTTTTGTGTTCATAGGAGCAATCTGTTTCAGTCTGACCTTTGGACCTTCAAAGGTTACATTTTGTTGGATGAGGTTTAAGATGAGTGAAATCACTGAAAAAATGTTGGAGATCAGTGTGCTGCCGTTCTCCCTCTCTAGCTTAATGTGAAATTAAACAGATTTTTTTCTTTTCTCCTTTCTTTTTATAAATTTCACTATAAACAGAAACATTTTTGGTATGAAAATAAATACAGTTCTAAAAATTTGTTCTGAAGGAAAAACATAGCCTAACCCAGTATTAGTGAGACGTACCTAATAAAGTGGCCAGGGAGTGCATGCATGGTGTAAAGGCATCAGTAACAGAATAAAACAGCCAGTAGGTGGCAGCAGAGGAGCTTCAGTTGCCTAACAGTGATGCCTTTCATCTGACCTTTGACGCCACAGGAAAAAAAATGTAGATAACGAGCTCCATCATCATGGCTGAGAACACAGAGAGTTACAGCAGCTCAGTAAATATCTTAAATAAATAATAATAGTAAATATCTTCCACCTGAACTCCTGCTGTGTCCTACACACGCACACACACGCTGCCACCATCTTTGATTTAACTAAACCGGGTCTGCAAAGCTTTGCATACCATGAAAGACGACTTCACACAAGTGCATCTCTGTAGCCTCAGCACTGTTGAATTTCCACAATCCACCAACATGAGTCCATAAAACCAACATTACTGTGGCAGCTGTTTTTGATTTTCATGGTTCATAATTAGAGTGTGTTGAAGGTTTGATCACTTTAGTTTGTTTGTTTTGAGGAGGTTTTAGCCACATAAGCCAAATGTATTAATATTGCACTTTGCAAGACAATAAACCAGTCACAGAGTGCTTTAGGGAGGCAACAATAAGGAAAAAGCTTGTGCACAGTCACGATGAACACACAAGGACGAAAAAATGTAACTATAAGTAGGTTATAAGATGTTTAATGTGTAAATTCTGGAGAAAGTGCTGCAGTTCATCAATGGCATTTTTAGAGTTTAAAGCTCAAAGAATTTAAAAATAAAAACTTTTCTGTAAACTTTATGTTATTTTAACTGTGACTGGTTCTGCTGCTGGGCCACGTAGGCCCTCAGAGCTCAGGAACTTTATCTGTAACAATAACTTCTCTGTATTTTCTTCTCATTTCAGCCCAAAGATGAAAGAATTGGGAGAATTTAACACACCCTCTGTCTTGGCTTTCTGTGGGTGTGTTAAATTCTCCCAATTCTTTCATCTTTGGGCTGAAGGAAGGACAATACTCGGTGTATAAATGCTCGATCAACAATCTCTTTATTCCATACAAACACTTTTGAGCATAAACCATCTGGAGGGGAGATGAGCGCGGGAGGGTGTCCGCCTGATCTTGACGTGTCTGAGCGTTCCTCACATTCTTATAGCTTCAGCCACCCTCCAAAGTCTAAGTTATGACCTCGGCTTTCTGTGCAGTATGTTCTGTTCTTTCTAATCAGACAAATGAGGCCATGACTCTCTGAAAACAGTATTTCTTATACCTCAGCAGTAAAATGCATCATAAAACAATATCATTCATTCACAATAAATCAGCAGTCTAATGTAATACAATCAGTTTAATAAATGTAATAGTTATCACCTTCTTCTAAGTCAGGAGAATAATGCAAACTAAAACTACATAATAATTTCACAATCTTTAATTAGTGGTATAACGTGGCATAAGATAATATAATAATCTCACAGGTGTTGTGAAAGTGTGAAGTGGTTTTGTAAGTGAGGATGAATATTTTAGATTACATGTGCTCAAAGAAATATCCATGGGCGGAAATTTTCTTCCTTATTCATGATGGAGGCCATGGCACATTAGAAGTGTTCATCCAGACTCTCTAAGTGTTTTAACTTAATATTTTTTAATGTTATATGAGTTGTACAAACTCCCCATTAACTTCAGGGTTTGCTTTAACATTCTGGTGTTGACAACAGTGTGTGAATGTGAGAGTGAATGAATAGTGGCATTGTGAAGTGCTTTGGGTGAAAAGCGCCATATAAATCCAATCCATTATTTAAAGGTCTACATGCACAGACATGATCACCTGCTGCCAACACTGTCACTCACAAATTTTCATCCAAAGTTTTTATAATAAATATTTTCAAACACTGGACTGTCACATACGATTTCACTAACAGATACTTTAGCTCTCTAATAGTGCGTTATAATTTTAAAAGCTCCATTTATATCACAACATGATCTGAGCACAAATGATCAACATAGTAAGCTTCAAGCATCTACCCCAGTTTAATATTCTGCACTCTGTGTTTGGATATTCTATCGTGCTCTTCTAGTATGATTACATTTTGTTGTCAAACAAAATTTCCAGTTTAAATAAATAAATAAATAAATAAATAAATAAATAACAGTGAGCTTCACAAAGACAATTTTATGGCATAATGCAGGGGTGTCCAACTCAAGTCCTCGAGAGCTACTGTCCTGCAGCTTTTAGATGCATCCCTACTCCAACACAGCTGAATTAAATGCTTGCATTACCTCTTCAGCATGCCATCAAATTTGGCAAAGACCTGATAACAAGCCATTCATTTAATTCAGGTGTGTCGGAACAAGAATGCATCTAAAAGCTGCAGGAGGGTAGCTCTTAAGGACTGGAGTTGAACACCCCTGGTCTAATGCATTCAATAAGCCAGTCTGTCTTTCTCTGACTGATCCCCTATTAAGTGACAGTACAGAGAAGTAATAGCAGCAGGAGAGCAGTTAGATAAATACGCTCTGGTTCACCAGAAGCCTATTAGGATGAAGCCTCATTTTTTTTGTTCTTTAGTGTTTTTGAAGATCACAAAACCCACAACAACACCAACAACTAAAACAAGGATTCCAAAAACCGACAGACCAACTTTCAGTCCAACAGATCCATCCTCTGTGTCTCCTCCTGGCTGACCTGCAGGTGAGAAACAGGTGTGAGGTGTCAGCTGTCAGGTAGGTGATGAGTGAAGAACAGAACAGAATCCATTTCCTCTTCAAACTGCTGTCAGACATTATCTACTGCACTCTGATCACATCACTCAGACCAGCTGCTTTCTACAAAGTCTCATCAACAACATCTTTAGAAACAAACATCAACAACCAGGAAGCAGCTTCACCTCTGATCACACACACACTCAACTCTACTCACTCACCTGGAGGATCAACAACACTCAGGGTGATGCTGCTGATGACGTCATTATCCAGATTTGCTCTCTTCCTGCAATTTGTCTTTATCTTAACACTGCACTCGTATGTTCCACTATCCTCAGTCGTCACATTCTTCAGAATCAGAGACACGTCTCCATCCTTCATCTGTCTGTCCTGCAGATCCACCCGGTTCTTAAAAGATGGATGCTGGTGATCTGGAACAAACTGCTTGTCGCAGTACAAAAGGACATATTTTGGCTTCAGGTCAGCTCTGCTCCACTCTACAACTGTGTTAGGATTGCTGTTGGTGTTCGGAGCTTGACATGGCAGAACGACTGTCTCTCCAGCTGTGATGTTTTTCTTGACTTAAAGTGGAAACAACACAGAGCAGAGAGGCTTAACAGGTTAAAATGCTGTAGCACTGATCATCACAGACATACAAAGTGTAGGGAGAAGTTCAGTTCAGATATCAGGGCTTTAAGTTTATCAAACGTTCTGCCCTTCACTCTTTATGTGTCATTTAAAAAATGATAATAATAACATTTAACATCATCTCAACTCATCAGCAAAAAGGAAGCAGCTTCACCTCTGATCACAGACCTGCTGAATTCTGCAAAGTTACCTGGAACAACAGTCAGGTTGATGATGGTGATGTAGTCAGCAGTTCTCTTTCTCTGGTTTGGTCCTTTCATAAAAACTTGACATTCGTATGTTCCACTGTCAAAAATCATCACATTCTTCATCATCAGAGACACGTCTCCATCCTTCATCTGTCTGTCCTGCAGATCCACCCGGTCCTTAAAATATGGATGCTGCTCTTCTGGATCAATTTGCTTGTCACGGTACAAAAGGATATATTTTGGCTCCAGGTCAGGCCTGCTCCACACTATAGCTCTGATGGAGTTATCTGGAGCTCTACATGGCAGAGTGACACTCTCCCCAACAGTGGCTGAGATATTTTTCTGGTCTGTAAGAGGAAAAAGATCAGAGAGGGTAAAATAGTCAAAGGGCAACTTCCAGTTTCTACAGCTTCTTCCCACTGATCTGTGCTGTGCTGACAGGACGTGGACCAGCTAGTCCACTGGTGCAGTCAGAACCAACTGGAAATGATGGTGGATTTAGGGAGAAACCCCACCCCTCCCATCATCCTAAACAATACAGTACCAACTGGAGGAAAAAAATGCAAAGATACACATACACACACGTGCAGGCATGCACATAATGTGTGGCTCAAAGTGTCAGGTAGACGCTTGGGTTAGTACAAAATAAATTCATCTGTTAATAATGTCAGTTTTGTGACCATATATATTTCTTCTTACCATATTTCTTTGGTACTGGACCTGAGACACATCTTCTCTTCCCTGCTTCAGAAATGCAAAACTCTTACTATTTATGCTGCTTTTGAGATGTTCAAATCTGAAGAAACAAAATCTAAATCTAAAGTCCAATTATCTTCCCAGTCTTCGGATTTTAATCTTCCTCAATTTTTCACTTGTAGAGTTCCAATTTTATTAAGGAAAAGCTTTTTTCCATCTACCAAGCATGATCCACGATATTAGAGAAGTTGTGTAAGAGAAGTATGAAATGCAATATTGGAGAAATGTGCTAACACTCTGATCTGTAATTTCTAGATTAATGAAAACCACATAAAAGTTAGCAGAATTAGCCTCAATACAAAGGACACATTGCAAAGAAATGATTCACCTACTAAATATTCTTCAGTGCTGGTGAATTATTGCAAACACAGCAATACAGTGGTTAGAGATTGAGGTTGAATTTGCAGGACTTTCTAGATGAATACCTGAATTTAGAGACAAATACTGGGGTCAGGGAGAAAGCTCAGCTAATTTTGGAACATATTGTGAACTGTCACATTTCTGGAGAGCTTAAGATGGACAGTGATGGGTTGATGAGAGGCTTAAACCCAAATGGCCCAATGTAATTGTGAGTCGTTTTGAGGGATTTGGTCCTCAATGCGATACTTTTGGAAGTAACTTTCTGACCTGGAGTGTAGATGAGGGCCAAGATCCAATGACTGTAAGCTTGTTCTGCTCCATAGTTTTATGCAGGTCCACCTTGGTGGCAATGTCAAAGGTGATGCTGGACAGAAAGAACAGACAACTTTCTTTGATGGCCTGGAAAAAATGATACTCCAGTAAAGCCTCAAACAGGAATAATCCAGTCGCAGAGAAGGTCATCAAATGTTGGAGGTGTTTGGCACAGGCCAGGTGCAAGCCCCAAGTTGATGGTTTGATTAGAACACACGATGAGGGTGGCGTCCAATTCCTGGTTGGTCCTCTTGGTTAGACCATTAGTCAGTCACGAGAAGTGAACTGGGGTCCTCAGTCCAAGGGAATGTCACCGGAGATTCTGTGTAACATGAAGACGTGATCTGTGAAAAGCTGAGAGGTCTCTAAGGCTAAAGGAAGCTTGTAGAGAAACAAAATACACAGCCTTGGAAAAACAGTTTGCAATAGTTAGTATGGTGGCGTTACCTGGAGGCTAGTGAGGAAATCTACCATGATGTAGGATCACAGGTGTGTGGAACAGTAAACCAGCAGGTGGTGAGCTCAATGACTTGGTCTGGGCGCAGACTGAACAGGCAGAAACATACTGATGGACTTCACAAATGAGGGCTTGCCATCAAAACATCCTCTGGAGGAAGGGGCTGATAATTGTAACCTGGGTGACAGTTTGGTGTGTAAATGGTAAATGGACCAGTTCATATTCTAATCTGAGTACTCAAATTTGCCTCTTTCACCCAAGAACATTTTTCTATGCTCTTTCTATGTACGTGCTGTCTATCAAACATTCAGCTTACATACTCTTCGAACCACCAACCTTCCAATTAATAGCTGACCTGCTCTACCACCTGAGCTACATCCACTATATCCGCTCTGAGGGTATATAGTATAATATTTAGTTGACAATCCTGAAATCAAATGGCAACAAGAACATTTACTAAACAGTATATTAAGTTAAATAATAAACAGATGTTAGCCCTTCTGTGTGGACTCTGCATGTTCTTTCCATGTCTGTGGGGGTGCTCACCGGGTTGTTTTGCAGGGTTTCCTCAAACAGTCCAAAGACATGTATTGAAGTTGATTAAACGTGATCCTAAACTGGCCCTGGAGGGAGAAAATCGTTTTTTGTTTTTAATAAAAAAGTAAATAGATAATCTAAAAAGCTCATATAGAGCTTTCTATGGTGGCCCCAAGAGGTCAAAAGCAATGCAAATTAAGACATAACATATCAATAACATAAAGGAACAGATGCCGTCGTGACAGAAACCAAAACATGTACAGGATTGTACTATCACATGCTTAAAATAAATTTCTTGTGAGGGAGAAAAAGATCCAGGTCTTTACTTATACTTTGCTATTAAATTGTTTTTACTTTGAAATCCAAAATGAGACTGACTTCCAGGATAGCAGCATGGCACTGATGACTGCAGCTGTTGAGTCACTAAATTAAAAAAAAGAAAGGATTATTTTCTGACTTTACTTTTAGACCTGTCTAATAATGATGAATGTGACAGTCACACATCTACAGCATGTATGACTGTAAACAGTACTGATGGAAGAGGGCGGGACGGAACAGTTGATGGTTACGTTATTCCAGTGTCAGTATTAATAAACATTTTCACTGTTTTTAATGATTTATTGACCATTAAGATCTTAATTTCAGTCAGTGATGATTCAGATGAAAAGTCAATCCATCACCGTGTAAAAGACCTCATTACACCTGCTCTGGGCACTGGGTGGAGCGCAGTGAAACAACCAATTAAAAGAAGTCAATTTATTCTTGGAACAACTGTAACCCACATAATTTCCTTATGGATTAATAAAGTATTCTGATTCTGATTGTTTCAGGATGACCTGCCATTATCCAATCACACATCTGCTTACCTGTATCTTTTGCTCGTTTCTCCTCCTCTTCTTTTCTCTCTTTTTTTTTTTCTAAACTGAGCACCTGATGGCTTTGAACTTTTTTTGTCCATCTTCCATTGGTTTTAGTGTTGCACTCCAGTATGAACTTCTTCAGTTCTAAGAAGCTTCTCGGATGAGAGGTGTAACAAAGGACCCCCTGATCAAAGGACCCCGTGATCAGGGGGACCTTTGTCCCTCTCTGGGGGGAAACTCCCACTGGGTTTAAATCTGGGACTCTCCACCATTTGACCTTAGAACTGAAGAAGCTGCTCGGATGAGAGGTGAAACCTCTTCAAGCAACTTAAAGAAGTCCAGACGCTTTTCTTTCCAAGCTCCTTAGTCATCGGTGCAAATTATAAGTCTGTATCATAATGTCTGGTGTTTTCGTGTTTGTTGGTTTGTTTTTATTTTGTTTTATTTTGCGAGTTGGTTATTAGACGCTGCTCCAGCCAGCCAGTGAATCCCCCGCCGCCCCGCCCTCACCTCCCTGCGCCGCAAGCAGCAGGCGCACCTCGCAAACGGAGGACGCCCTTACTCCCAGCAAATGGGCGATAGAAAACCGATCGGTACTCATGCCATTCCCAATATGCGCTGGCATGATGTCGGGGCAGCATGAGTACGAGCATTTTTTTTCTTGCCCATGGCCGTGATGCCACCCCCCACCACGATGCCGCCCCGGGCAACCGCCCGTATGTAAAACCGCTGCCGTTACTGTACATACAGTACCGCTTTCAGAGATTACCTGCAGATGCTAAAACCATGAAGTTGACGCAGGAGAACAGCAGAGCACAGTGACGTGACGCAGATGCTACAGAATCCATGTTGTTGTTCTTGAACTCCCACTGTAGGTGTGTCTGAGTGATGTATCCAGTCAGTGGTGCAGTCTGAATGTAACAGACAAACCAAAACGTTGAATTTCCTTTCCGGCTTTTCGTGAAACTGCCTGGTGCGGTGCTGCAAGCGCGACTTCAAAATGACTCATTCGTTAGTGATGTACGGATCGATCCTGAAATATCGATTCCTCCGATACCAATAATTTATGTTCTAGAATCGATTCTCACATTAAAATATCGATATTTTAGTAATTTAGAGTAAATTTGTAGTTTATCATTAACAGGAACACAGTGGAAAGAAATTATAACATTCGATTGTCTACATTCAAAGGAACTACTTCCTCTTCCGCCTTTCATAGTCATGTGCGAAATACGGCTGTTTAAATGTCTTGCAGCCCCTTGGCGTGGGCACTCACAACCATGGCTAAACGTAATTGTGCGGGCGTATTTTACCTCCACAAACAGCTGAGACGTGGTTTGGATACATGTGGAAAAAAGTGCTACAAGAGTGAGGTGTTGTGGCCATACTAGGGAGACATTCAAAAGGGCTGTTGGGAGGGCGGGGTTAAATACATTTTACAGGTTTATTTATCGGATAAAATACGTTAAATGTCACCGTTATTATTGGCCGGCCCGGAAACAGCGGGGGTGTCCAAATTCAGAGGCTGCTTCCACCTGAGGACCCGGACACTCTGCCTTCTGCTCCTTGCAGGGGCACTGAAATTCGGTATTCTCCCCAAAAAATCGGGAGGGTTGGCATGTATGGTTGTGGCAACGTCACTAACCTTGTCAAACACCTCAGAGTAAATCATATCACAGAATATGACGAGCTTATGTTGAGACGAACTGAAGAGGAGGAGAGGGACAGGTGCTGCTGGGGCAGACAGACGTCTCTCACGGAGTCATTTAGCGCTGCAGGCAGGCAAGGTGTTCAAATAGCGCACAACTTCAGTTTATTAAATTTCTATATGATCAACTCTGCATTATTAAGTGATAAGAACAAGTAATATGATGTCATGTAATCATTATGATGCTATAATTTGAGATACAATAAATAAAATAAGTTTTACAAAGTATTGGTATCGGATCAGTATCGCCCATACCACCCTGAATATTACTTGGTATCGGATCAGAAAGGAAATCAGTGGTATCGCACATACTAATCATTCGTTAAACCAGGGATTTGATCTTTTCTTCCCTGGTTCCTGTAGACAACAGTGTGTTATCGCCATCTACTCCTCTGGAGTGGTGGTACACGACACTTAGACGCATTGAAAGCACAAAGTTTCACAAGTCGTGCTTTGATCTTATAAATCAAATCTTATATATAATGTTTACATTTTTTATTAACTGAATTTTAGCTCTGAAAATATTTGCTCAGCTATTTTATACTTCTCTGATTAAAATAGACACAATTTTCTGAAACACTTTAGCAGTGGCCAAGAAAACAAACAGTCTTTTAATATAAGAAGGAAGGCAGAGAGCAGGGTGCATATACTACTATGACTGTACCTGAGCAGTGCTGTCAATGACGTGGTTGAATGGATGGTCTAAAAATGAAGATCTGATGGGTGAGTAAAGGTTTTAACTATTGTTACACTTAGATGTTAAAAGCATGCACTCATGCTGTAGAATAGAATAGAATAGAATAGAATAGAATAGAATAGCCTTTATTCTCATTGTACAGGGTACAACGAAATTGGAGTGCCACTCCCTTGGTGCAAAATGCAATAATAAATATAATAAAAAATAGTAAGATATAAAAGGTACAATAAAACAAACATAAGTACTCAAACAAATGTAAGTATGATATTTACAGGATAGCAGCATTAATGTAACATGTGTCTGTGTGATATATGTAGGCGTTGGTCCAATTGGAAACAGTTATTGAGTAATGATATAAATGAGTGTGTGTGCTTGTCCAGTCAGTGAGGACCTGTGTTTTGCCCCACGCTTGCAGACATTACAGTTGTCTTTATGTTATTGTTGCAAGGCTGTACTTCTGCTCAATGTCCGTCCCATGGCCCATCATTATCCCCTAGAAGTGTCATGTCAATATCTGCATATAGGAGTAGGAGGTATAAAAACTGTTGGTAATCTCACCGTCCCACCCAAAACAACTCATCCTTGCCCTTTCTCTCTCCCAGTTAAGATGCTTTTTGTCTGGATAAAAATCTCTGTAACCTGTAAATGAAGCCCAGTAAATTTTTAGCAGCTGTTGCCTCCCATGTCCACATCAACAGCAGCCAAAGATCTCATTATCTCACAGCAGAGACGCAGTGCCTTGGCCTGCATCCTATCCACTTTGGCTTAACGGAGAGTCTGCTGCTGAATCTGCTGCTGACGCTACAGCTCCACATCTAATCTTACCAATACACATTTTTAAAGCTGCCCTCTGTCTAATTATATTTAAAATCTTATTTAAATTTTCTCAAGTTTATTAATGTGCTGTAACATTTGAATCAAAGTATGTTCCCAAGAATATATATCCACCCTTTTCTAGCTTTTCTCCAGTGGAAAGTAGTGTAACCCTGGTTTCTGGTTGTGGTAGCGTTCTCTGGTCTCTCTGAGCTGTGGGTGTATGGAGGGCCACAGGTTATTTTAAAGGAATCTTCAATAATGAACACCAACACTACAGGACAGTTTATACTTAACTCTTTATTTTTTTGACTCCTCGACACACACGACACAGGGAACGTTACACCATAAACAGTCCAACCGTAAACACTACCAAAATTACCCCACAAAATTCCACAATAAACAACTTCAGTGTTATACATTAAATTATAAAGTGATAATGAATCAAATATTTTACAAATATAAAACCTCCATGGAGTGAAATTCCTAATACAGAGAAATATGTATACTGTGTACATTAAGAGAATTTCTGTCAACAGTCTGTGCTGCAGAACATTTTTTCTATAACAATTTGAAGAGTGACCACTGGTAATATCACACTATGGCATCTGGTAACAGATGTTAGGTGACCTGTAATCTGGAATTATTGTAATCTTTAATGAGAAGCTTTATATCTCTCTATCTCTATTATAGCTCTGTCTGTGCCTAGATTACACTATGGTCAGGTGCTGCCACCTACTGAAACTAAAGAGTACCAACAAGCCCACCAACCCTGGGTCTGCACCACTGAAAGGTCACTAACCTCATTCTGTGGATGTAAAACACCACAAAATATTTGACACTTTAATCAAGATGTGAATTAAGTCATTTTTTAATAAACAGTCCTCCGTTTTCAGAGGCTCAAAGGCAATTAGACAAATTAACATTGTTTTAAATGTAGAGACAGTTGGTCGAAAGGTCCTTTGCCTACAATGAGTACCTGAAGTCTACCACCCATGCACATCACCAGATGCTGTTTCCATCCTTGTCCTGTTGGGGGAGTGCTGTTGGGTTTGAAATGGCATTTAGCTGGTGGAACATCTCAGAGTAACATCCACATCAAAGCAAAGTTTCCCAAAAGAATGTAATGTAACAATGTACAGTTTAACAACTGTAACAATCAATGTCATTAACATTACTTGATAGTTGTTCTTATCCACCTGTTTACTAAAGAAAAATAATATTAGACCGAATATTTTCTTTTACACGAACATCAATTATTTTTCCTTATAATGTTCTATATTACCTCACACTAAATGATATACATCTTTAACTTTTTAGTGTTAATGCAGGCCTGCAAACTGAACTATTTATATATACTGGCACTTTTTGTGCCCCAGTTTCACACAGATGAGCCACTCTGTGGTATCTGTTACTCTCACATTTGTACTCATATACGTCTGAAACCACAGCCCATGGCCAACAAAGCAGTGCTTTACTAGTAAAGCTTCACTGCTTTACTTGGAACTCACAACAGCTCATTTCTGTGCCCACATAAGGCTGAGAAACACACATGCATAAAGAAACAAACACTGAAATCAACATGCTATTAAAGAGGAGCTGTTCTGATCACAGTAAAAACTTACTGACCATTTTATTAGGTACAAATGTCACTGTTTTTTAATGCAAACATGTAATGAGCCAATCACATGGCAACAGCATTACAGTTATAGATATTCTCATTTGATTTAGGTGATTTAAGTAAAGGTGAATGTGGCATTGTTGTTGATGCCAGATGGAAACTTCTGATTTTCTAGGATTTCCCCAAAAAACCATCTGTTGATGAGAGAGGTCAGAGTCTAGTCTGCTTTAAGCTGATAGTAAGGCAACACAAACAGCCAATAATGACAACCAAGGTATGCAGAAGAGCACAGTATGCACAGCACATAGGACGTAGCAACAGCAAGAGTGTAGAGCTAATAACAGGAAACTGAGGCCACAGTTCACACAGGCTCACCAACATCAGAGAACAGTAGATTGTAAAAACATAGTCTGGTCTAATGCTTCAGCATTTAGATCGTGGGGTCAAAACTGGTGTAAAACAACATGAAGCTGACTGCACAAGCGATTTATGAGCCATTTGTTGGTAGAGAACAGTTTCCAGAGTGAAGGCCCAATGAGCTGCTAAAATCGTATGTCTGGGAAAAACTGTACTTTCAATACTGCCTCACTTGGTCCTCCTCAGTTCTCAGTTCATGCAGTGCTTCAAATTCAAAATGAGTCGATGTTTTTCAAAAAGCAACCTTAGAGAGCCTGCTTTTTTAATATCTTCTATTAAATAATATTTTTGATTTTCTGTCCTGATTTTTTAATCTACTTTTTACAAACATCTTACATGTAGGCAAAAAAACACATGTGGGGGAAGGGGGCGGAGTTTACTGTGTATCTATGACAAAAAGAGAAAATGAGTCACATCAGCCAAGAGGACAATGGATGACACGTCTCTACTATTTCTGCTCTGTAAGTGAAGAATTTCTTTCTTTTAAATGTTGAGCTTTTTCTGTTTGCTCTGTTAATAAACAATGATGGAGGAGAAGGTACTGTTAGAGCAAGAAGACAGGCTGAATGGACTGAACAGCAGGTTAAAGGGGAAAGTTTACCCTGTGAAACAGTGAACTTGACAGAGTTTAGTTAGTTATTATATCAGCTTACCTTTAAAGTGGACACACGACTTCATGCTTACTCTTACCAGTCATGTTTACAAATGTTTCTTATGAATGGAGTATAGTAAGTTCGAAAACATCCAATAATCACTAAAGGAACAGCCTTACAGATTTGGTGTTAGAGATGTGGGAGCAGCAATGTGCACAGGGCTAATAAACTGATGGATTTCTGATTTCCAATGTTTATTTTATTGAGTTCTTGTGAGCTCACATGGGACAAAACAAGTTTTTGGACTTGAAGTTCAAAAGCAATAACTAACACAAAGGCACAGAGACACAGTCTTAACACTGGAACCAGAGAAGAACAGACATGAAAACACAGCGGACTGAGACAGAGAGAGAACCCAGTCGAGACACAGGAGACGCACAAACATAAAGAACAAGAAGATGATGAAAGATGAAATGAGGAACATAACAGTAACAAACCTAAAGACAAGAACTATAAATATAACCACAGCAATATAGCTAAAATAATAAATATGAATAGATATTTTTCTTAAAGGGTTCAAAAACACAGTCTGTTATTCTTTTACAATTATTTATGCCTCCCACAAGGATTACTTACTCACAAGTTGTAAGTGAACAAGAGATGATAGATAGATGAGATGGGACGAGCCAAATTAATTACAGTCTTTATTATTTTACATGCTAACCTAAGTGTCATTTATCTTTAGTTCTGACTTTAATGCCTTGCAGGATAACAAACCAAGGTCAGTGATTTTCTTTTAAATATGTCAAATATGTGTTAAAGTCTTCTGCTTTTATGTTAAGGGGTGGAAGCCCTAACCACATAAGAATTATTTCAATTGCGTTGCACAACCATGACATCTTTTTTTTTAAAATTTAGCTCTCACAGCTAATCTCAATGTGAGTCCCAGCATCTCTCAGTTCTTTGAAGGAGACTTTGTGTCTCTGAGCTGTGAGGAGGATGACAGCTCTGCTGGATGGACTCTGAGGAGAAACACAAGCAAAGGACAGAGGACTCAGTGTGGAGATGGGTGGGGAAGAGCAGCTGGTTCATCCTGTAATATCACTATGATGGTGCCTCATGACAGTGGAATATATTGGTGTGAGTTCAATCAGAGTCTCATCAGTAACATGGTTAACCTGACAGTCACTGGTAAGCTGAGTGTGTGGAGTTAGTGTTGATGAAGCTGTGTGTAAATGGATGAAATGCTGTAGTTTGTCTCTGTGTTGAGGTGGATCAGTGATCCTGCAGAGTCCTGTCCTCCCTGTGATGGAGGGAGATGACGTCACTCTGCTCTGTAAAACAAAGACCACTCCTTCCAACATCACAGCCATTTTCTCCAAAGATGGCGTCTTCACCGGGAAAGACTCTACAGGTCACATGACCATCCAGCATGTTTCCAGGTCTGATGAAGGCCTCTACAAGTGTGACATCAGCAATCATGGAGAGTCTCCATCCAGCTGGATCACTGTCACAGGTGACACACTCACCTGTCTGTGTTTCTGCAGGCTTCAACATTCACAATGTGATGACAACTTAATGACTGTGTTTGCTTTATTTCAGAGAAACACGCCACCACACCTCCACTTGCCTCTTCTGCTGGTTCCTCTCCACTTGTCCCCATATTGCTGACAGCTGGAACAGTCTGTGTTGTGTTAGTAGTGATGTTATTGGTTGTTTTGGTGGAACGACATGTTGACAGGAAACTAAAAGGTGAGACTCACTCTCTTCATGTGCTGCATTAACACCTATCTGAAGAGATAAAGGTCTGTATGAGGAAGTAACAGACTGCAAAGCATTCTGGTTGTTCGTCTGAGCTGCAATAACCATCACAGAGCTGTTTTCATAGTTACAGACCACAAGGTTTAAAACCTTCCACTGCAAAGAAGACTATCTTTACTCTTCACCTCACACTAACGTGCAGCTTGAACAGTTTACTGTTTAAACTGCACGTTCTTTATGGGGGCAGTTCTTTCTGCCACAGTCTAAAGACATGCATGATAGGTGTTAACTAGTGATTTCAAATTGGATGTAGTGTAAGATTGTTAAATTGTCTTTCTTAGTCCTGTGACAGACTGGAAACCTGTCTGGTGTGCAGCCTGCCTTTCATGCTATCCCAGTGAGGATAAGCTCCAGTCCTCCTGCTCCAGTTGTTAAGAAAATGTATGGATCATTTTAGTGATACGTATTTTTAAAAGCTTAGTCAAACAGTATATATAGATCACACAGTAGTTGTTCTGTGTTTGTAGTATCTGTTAGCAGTGAGTGCTGTTCCTTGTGTTCCAAACAGTGTATTTCACCCTGTGTATAACAAAGACTAACAGCTCTGTGGTCGTCCACTTTCCTTTTATTGATGAAAACTCGTCAGCTCCTCAGGGCTATTAATGCACCCACACACACACACACACACACACACACTCGACAAAAACTGCATATTCTCACTTCTTTTTATTACTGCGGCCTTCACTTCGCTCTCGACAGATCTTCTCCATGTCTGTTTGGGTCTCCCCACTTTCCTTTTCCTTGTGGGTTCCAGTCCAGTGCTTGCCTTTCGACGTTGTCGGTTTTCGAAGTGTGTGGCCTATCCAGCCCCATTTTCTGTTCTTGATGTCTTGACCGACCGGGTTCTGGCTTGTTCTCTTCCACAGGTCTGTGTTTGAGTTCTTCTCAGGCCATCTGATGTCGAGGATGTGTCGCAAGCACTTGTTGATGAAAGTCTGTATCTTGCTGGTAGTGGTCTTGGTCACCCGCCACGTCTCGGACCCATACAGAATGGCTGCTTTAACATTGCTGTTGAAGATGCAGATTTTGCTGCGCTGAGATAAGGCTTTGTAATTCCAGATGGGTCACAGTCTGTTGAATGCAAGCCTTGCTTTGTTGATCCGGCTCCTAACGTCTTTATCTGCGCTGCCATCACTGTTGACTATGCTTCCTAGGTAGACGAATCAGTTGGTTTCCACCAAGTCTTCTCCCTGTAGCTGCAGTGGATGTTCTTGTCGGTTGTTCAACCGCATCACCTTCGTTTTTCTGACGTTGATCTTTTCTGCCTCCTCAGCGAGCCGGGTAAGCTTGGACTGTGCATGTTGCTGCTTATGGGACAGAAGGCTGATGTTGTCTGCAAAATCCAGGTCCTCCAGCTGTTTGGTGAGGGTCCACTGGATACCGGTGTTGCTGCCCCCTGTGGTTCTTCTCATGATCCAGTCCATGACGATCAGGAAGATTGTCGGTGACAGCATGCAGCCTTGCCTCACTCTGGTTTTCACTGCAAAGGGGTTGGTCAGTTTTCCATTGTGGATGATCTGGCAGGACGAGTCTTCATAAAGCTGTTGGATGTTGATGAGCTTCTGCGGAATTCCATAGTGCTGCATCAGTTTTCACATGGTCTCCCTGTCGATGCTGTCGAAGGCTTTTTCAAAGTCGAAGAAGGTTGTGTACAAGGGAGATTGCCATTTGATAGACTGCTCAATGATGATGCGCAGAGTGGCGATGTGGTCTGTACATGATCTGTCTTGTCTAAATCCTGCCTGCTCTGATCTCAGTCTCTTGTCCAATGCCTCCTTCAGTCTCTCTAAGATGATTCTGGTCAACACCTTGCTTGGTATGGACAGCAGCATAATTCCTCGCCAGTTGCAACACTGGGATAGGTTGCCTTTCTTGGGGAGCTTCACTAGGTACCCAAGCTTCCAGTCGGCAGGCACTTGCTCCTGTTCCCATATCTTCACTAGGAGCGGATGTAGCATCTCCGCTGCTGCTGCCGTGTCTGCCTTGAGAGCTTCTGGAGGGATGCCGACAGGCCCTGGTGCCTTTCCATTTTTCAAGAACTTGATGGCCTTGGTGATCTCTGCCTTGGTTGGTGGATTGGTGTTGATACAGAGGGGCTCTTCTGCTGGTGGTATGTCGGGAACTGTTTGCGGTGTTGGTCGATTCAGGATCTCTTCAAAATGTTCCACCCATCTTCTTCTTTGCTCTTTGTCACTTGAACTGGTTTTCCCATTCTTGTCCTTGACTGGCTTACTTGGCTTGAAACTGTTTCCTGACAAGGTCCGGGTGATCTCATACACTCTCTTCATGTTGTTCTGCTTGGCTGCTGTTTCAGCCTCTTCTGTCATACTGTGCACAAAAGGTCTGTAGTCACTCAGTTCAAATACAGCCTTGTGATTCAGGTCCAACTTCACGTTTCGTAGCAGTAATCTTGTGAAATTATACTCAGTATACAATCTGCGTAAAAACTCCCTGAAGAGCCTTCAGTTAATCCAAAATGCTTCAGCAAGAGTACTGATGGGGACTAGAAAGACAGAGCATATTTCTCCAGTTTTCAGGCCCCCCTTTTGTGGAATCAGCTTCCAGTTTGGATTCGGGAGACAGACACTAACTCTACTTTTAATATCAGGCTTAAAACTTTCCTTTTTGCTAAAGCATATAGTTAGGGCTGGACCAGGTGACCCTGAATCCTCCCTTAGTTATGCTGCAATAGGTGTAGGCTGCTGGGGGCTTCCCATGATGCAATTAGTATTAGTTCTTCAGTCACCTTTCTCACTCACTATGTGTTTATACACCTCTCTGGATTTAATTATTATTAACCTATGGCTCTCTTCCATGTGTCTTTTGTCCTGTCTTCATCCGCACATCCCTAACCAGTCATGGCAGATGGTTGCTTTCACCTGAGCCTGGTTCTAGCTGAGTTCTTCCTGTTAAAATTTCCCACTGTTGCCAAGTGTTTGCTCGTACAGGGGTCATTTTATAGGGTTTTACAATAGAAAGAACCTTTAGGCAAAAGCTGTTAAGATTTAGCGCTATGAAAATAAAACTAAATTATAATGAAAAAAAAAAAAACCCTTCACACTCCATGCTTGAATCTAGGAAATAATTGTTTAAAAGAACGTACATGCCAGGTTTAGTTGTTTCTGTCCCTCCTATCCTTCCATGCCACTGGCTTTTTACTGCTTTTTCATTTTTCTGTCTTCTGATGTGTTTCTGTGTTTACTGTTCAAAGCCTGACCTTGTCATGGTGTGCTGTGTGGCAGGCAAATGCAGGACTCACTGAACACAGAGGCATGAACTAAAAGCGACAGCTTTATTGCTGGGAAAACCCATCATCAGAAATAACTTCACAAACAAACAAACACAAACCTTAAAAATAGCAAATAGAAAGTAAACTGTATAATGAAAACAAGAAATTGGGTGACATGAATGAGAGAGACTAACCAGACTTAGAGCAAAACTAACCTTCAGCAATTCAGAGGGAAAACCACTCAGAGTAATGCAGGTACGACACAACAGTGACAGAGAGAAACACAGGCCTTAAATACACTGAGGGATAATGGGGAATGAGACAGGAGGAGAGCACAGATTTTCACTTCCTGTTTCCTGTGTAAGCTCTTCTAATGTGTCGTTAGTCACATTATTTTCGGCTGTGTGCTCACCGGTCTCTCATTATCATCCTCATCAGTCTTCTGTTTCCACTCATTCACCGTCGTGTTATTGATGTTGTCATTGTTGCCGTTTCTGCCTGTGTTCAGTTGTTCAGCTGTTTAGCCAGCCATCCAGTCTTCCAGTCAGTTAGTCAGTCCTGTCATTCCTGCTCTGTTCTTTCACTCGCTTCAATAAATCATCATCATTCTGCATGTGAGTCCTGCTTTTGGGTCATCTCTTCCTCGCCTGCACACAACAACCTGACAGCTCGACCTGATCAGTTTTCCATCATGTCCCATTTGAGTCCTGCACAAACAGGTGGAGCATAATCAATCTGAATGATTTTTATGTCATCATTAATGTGACAGCAGCAGTATCTATAGGACTGTACTGCCTGCACTGATGTCGCTTTATGTGTTTTCTTGTGCAGAGAGTGATGCAGCTGCAGTCGACTCAGCAGTAAGAACAGAAGATGTCACTTATGGAGAAATCGACATCAAAGAGAAGCAAGAAGAGGCAAAAATGTACAGCTGCTGTCCTTTGTCTCCATCATGGTTCAAGATGACTTTTTTTTTAAAATAAGGGTGTGTGAGCAGTCTTCTATATTGTTTTGAGATTTTTTTTTATGTATTTTGTGGTTAAAATGTGTTAAAAAAGAGAAAAAAGAAAAACAACTGTATCTGCAGATGTTATGTGATCTGAAACTTTTCATATATTATCCATCTTACCATCCATTTTTATTCCATTTGTTCAATTCAGGGTCATGTGGGGGGGGGGTTGAAGGCCTAAAACAGAGAGACACAAAACCATTCTCACTCACATTCACACCCTCCTTGGATTGGGGGATGAAGCCAGACTACCTGGAGAGAACTCAAAAATATGGCAGTGGGCTCTGGCTCTACACAACACACAAAACCCCCACCCCACCAAATAACAGATAAACATTTATAGGATCTTATATTTTCAGGGCGTCAGGGCTTATATTTAGTTTCTCTAACTTTTAAAGGAGTCAGCTAAATGGAGCTGGAGTGGTAAACTTTTCCAACTTTTCTTTAGTCTTGCACCAGGGTAAGTGCAAGTAAGCGATTTTAAACTTGTCCATTTAGTGGTCTGTATGCAACTGCGAGAGTTTTCAAAGTTAATTCTAAAAATCATTTGCAAATGGAAAAAGATTAAAAATACAATAATGTGAGTTTGCTTGCTAGAGCGTGTCAGGAGCATTTTGGATTGCTTGGAGGTGTGAAAGAGATGATTTATTTAAGCCAGTAAACGGGACAGTAATCTTTGCACGATGACTAATATGCGTGCACAATCTTCTCTAGTTTAGATGAGGGGACTACACACACACACACACACACACACACACACACAGACTTCAGCAATGTCCCTCTGCTGATCACGATTAAACTACAGCCTGGTGCTGCCATCTATTGACACTCAATGGCACCAACAAGCTCTCCAACACTGAAACATCATCTGAAAGCATCTGGTACTTTCAGATCACATAGTACAATCTAACTATATATATTTATTTTTTATAAATGAAATACTTATATCCCCACTGTTAAAGTGTGGTTTACACAATTATTATCATTAACTTCAAATTTCATTTTCTGCATACTTTTAATTGTGATGCTTTCTGTAACAATGTAATGATGTTATGACCTCATGTGTGCCCTCCACAGAAAGCAGAGACAGGTTAGACAAATGCATATTTATGAAGAAACAACATGCAACATGTGATAAAAGAGTAACTGTTCTAATCATAGTACAAACATACTTTTTATTATGGCCATTTTATTATGTACACATGTCCCACTGTTTGTTAATGCAAATATGTAATGAGTCAATCACATCACAGCAGCTCTGAGCATTTAGACATGTAACAGTGTAACAATGTCTCAATCTATATTTCACACACATGGAAGAGAAACAAAGAAGAGGGCCGAGTTTACTTTGTGTGTCAGACTCTAACAGAATGAATATTTTATTCTGGACAATTCTAGCACCAGTTTTTTACAGAATGTTGCAGGAAATCAAAGAAAATGGTAGACTACCACCAAATATGAACTCTGCAAATATCAGTCTCTTACTAAAACCAGGCAAAGACCCTGTATTTGCCTCAAGCTATCGTCCAATATCCCTTATAAACGTAGACCTCAAAATAATCTGCAAAGCTCTCTCAAAAAGATCAGAGAAAATAACCTCCCTTTTAATTCATCCTGACCAAACTGGTTTCATAAAAGGTAGGCACTCATCAACAAACACTCGTAGATTATTTAATTTAATATACTACTCATGCAGTAAAAACATTGAAACCATAATATTGTCTCTTGATGCAGAAAAAGCATTTGACAGAGTTAACTGGAAATTTCTATTTGCAACTTTACACAAATTTGGTTTTGGATCCTCTTTCATTAACTGGTTAAAAATATTATATAATTCCCCAACAGCATGTGTCAGAACAAATGACCAAACATCCTCCAGCTTCTGTCTCCTGAGGGGCAACAGGCAGGGATGCCCACTCTCCCCTTCACTGTTTGCAATTTTTATTGAGCCACTAGCAGCAGCAATTAGACAGGCTACAACAATTAAGGGCATAAAATGTAAGAATGTAGAACATAAAATCAGCCTTTATGCGGATGATGTGTTACTTTTTCTCCAAAACTCACAAACCAATCTCTCTGGGGTGATTGCATTGATAAATTCTTTCTCAAGAGTCTCAGATTATTCAATTAACTAGTCAAAATCTACAGTTGTTCCGATTAATTGCTCCTTCCATAATTCTTCTCCTACCCCACTGCTGGAAATATAAAATATTTAGGTATTAATGTTTCTCCTAAGCTTTCAGAATTAACTAAATTAAACCACATCCCGCTTTTAAAGACAGTAGAATGCAAGGGCGTCGATTTGGCATGGACGGAGGGGACGTGTCCCCACCAATATCCAGCGATTATTGAATTGTCCCCACCAATAATTTGATCTCTTCGAGTAAAGAAAAACAAACCCGATAGAAAGAAAAAAACGATCTGTCAGCGTCTCATTCACCCAGCGATGCAGAAAGAGTTAAATTACGTTCTCTATTGGAGTCCTACCCCATGTGACAAATATGGCCAATGTGATTGGCTGTGCCTTTCAGCGAGCTCTGTTTAGCTTTAGCAGCGGCAATCCTGCGCTGCGAGGAGGAGAGGAGGACGGCAGCAAAAAGGAAGAACCTGGATATAAGAAAGTATTTTTCAAAGAAACCTGTAAGTCACTTAAAGTCAAGTTCACTCATAAAATGTGTCCGTCATAATGACGTTACAGGCAATACCAGGCCATACATGCCAACCCTCCCGATTTTTCCAGGAGAATCCCGAATTTCAGTGCCCCTCCCGAAAATCTCCCGGAGCCACCATTCTCCCCAATTTTTCCCGATTTTCCACCCGGACAACAAAATTGAAAAACCATATCCTAGATTGGCCCAGCCAATTCCTGTTTCCAACAGTGGCTACTACTGCAGCTACTTAGTATTAATATTACTCTTATTACTCTTTCTGGGTCGTGAAATACACTTTTAACATATTTTCCGGCGAGAATGTAGTTGTGTAAACTTCAAATAACTTAAACATGTTATTGTTTGGCCTTTTTCAGTGTTTTATTTGTTCGTGAGTAAATCGGTTTGGCTGAGATTAAAGTTATTAGATTAGATTAGATTAAATAAAACTCTATTAATCCCTCGGGAGGGTTCCTCCGGGGTTTTCACACAGCTGAATAAATGTCAAACAGAAAACTGATTAAACAGAAGTGTGAGATGGTCGAGAATCTACGCAAACGTCCGGTTATATTTTATTTTATTTAGACAGCAAGGAGCAGACGGCAGAGGTGACGTAATTATGAAGGCTAGACCCCCCAATTTCACAGTCGCTCATTTCCGGTCTACCTGGCTTTCGGAGGACCCGGCCCACTTAGACCGCGAAGGCCGGGTCCTCAGGTGAACGCAGCCTCTGAATTTGGACACCACCAGAACAGGCCGGTGACATTAAACTTATTTTCTTTCCGATAAGTAAACACTGTAAAAAAAACCCTTTGAATGTCTCCCTAATTCTGAGGTCTCAAGGTTGGCAAGTATGTGCTAGGCTTTGGCCCACATCAGTCTAAAACTGTATGTAACCATGAAAAAAGTGTTGCCATGTCCACTAGGACAGTATAGTAGACAGTAGTATAGACTCTTTCACATAGTGGACATTGAGTTGTTGTGTGGGGCACCAGTAATCCATGTGTGTTGCTGTAACAGTAGTTCATGTTTAGAATAAAAAGTCCCAGCTCACTGATTTGATCGGGGCAATAGTGCCTAAAATGTTGCATAATTTTGCTGAGAGATCTTTTACTTTGTGGTAATCTTAGATGAGTAGTTTTATGGACAAAACCCACCAGGTCATTCAGTGTTCCCTTAGTGCTAATGTGTAAGAGATGTTGGTGTACTATAACTGAAGTAATGTTGTTAAGTCCTTAAAGTCACATTCTTTTATTGTCATGACTGTATTTGACTTTTTTTTATTTTTGTATGATACCTGATTTATATGGAATATGGCTGAAGTAAACTAAAGTCTAAAATCAGTCATTTATGTAATAGTAATTTAACATTATATAATTCACATATAAAACTATGAATTGTAATTTTAAATGTAGAATATCATATGTAGGCAAGTATATTTCTCCTTTTTTTTTTATCAAGAAGCAAAGACAAAAAGGAAAAAAAAAAGAAACAGCGCAGGGTCGAGTGGTTGAATCATCCGTCCCCACCAATGCCAAAACCAAATCTACGCCCTTGGTAGAATGTGATCTGGCTAGACGGAAATCTTTACCATATCACTCATGGGAAAGGTTGCTGCTATAAAAATGATGGTCTTGCCAAAAATAAACTATTTATTTTCAATGATCCCAAATAAGCCATCACAAGATTGGTTCAGATCTCTAGACTCATATATTTCTAAATTCCTTTGGAAAGATAAACCCCCATGTATCAGCTTAAAAACATTACAAAGGACCAAGGATAAAGGAGGATTAGATCTGCCTAACTTTAATCACTATTTTTTAGCCAACAGATTTCAGTTCATCTCTAGATGGTTTAAACACACCTTCTTAGATGAAACTTGGAGAGATGTAGAACAGGCACTATGTAATAATCTAGAAATTTCAGACCTTCTACTTATCAGCTCAAACATCAAAAGACATGAATGCTTTAAAAGCATCAACATCAGCTCTTCTCTGACAGCATGGTGGGAGTTTCTAAAAATGACAGAGTCCTCATTAATCCCATGCAAACGTACACCAATCTGGAATAACCCTGACATATTACAAAACAATAAAATGATAAACTTTCCAGATTGGAGTTGCAAAGGAATTAAATACTTGGAACATATATTGGAAAGAACAGACTTTATTTCGTTTGACAGACTAGTTACACAATATGGGACCAACAAGAAACGATTTTTGGAATATCAACAAATTAAATCCATAATAAAAAAGAAATTTAATCCCAGTGAAGATGAATTACAAACACCACCAAGTGTGGTACATTTTATTAATCTAAAACCCCCCAAATTATTGTCTAAAATATACAGAATGCTTTCTAAAATAGATGAATCAATATCCCTTCCTATTGCAAAATGGGAAGCAGATTTATCAATCAGCTTAGACCAAAACTTCTAGTCTCAGATATGCTTAAATACCTTTCAATGGATCAGAAATCCCAGTTTGCAATTAATACAATACAAAATATTACATAGAGTGCACTATACTGGTCATAGGATGTTCAAGATGGGCTATACGTCTTCCAACAACTGCTCACACTGTCTAGCAAATACACCGGACAATTACATCCACCAGTTCAGAAGTTTTGGCGTGAGATATGTGAAGACTTATCAAAGTGTCTGAAATGTAACATTGAAGCCTCCCCTTTAGTATGCTTGCTGAGCAACTTGGATGAGGTCACTGCAGAAATAAACACAGCCCACATTGTTTTTACGGCCCTATGCATTGCCAAGAAAACGGTCCTCCTTAACTGGAAAAATAAAAATAATCTTAATTCTAACTCATATAAAAACCATATAATAGATCACATTAGTCTTGATACAGCCTCTGCCACCACATTTGA
The DNA here is from genome assembly GCF_013358895.1 of Oreochromis aureus. Lineage (NCBI taxonomy): Eukaryota > Metazoa > Chordata > Actinopteri > Cichliformes > Cichlidae > Oreochromis > Oreochromis aureus. The sequence continues at coordinate 61,611,909 of NC_052944.1, read as the reverse complement.
TCAATCCCTTTGGGCTCCTTTGAGCGGCTTCATCACCTAGTGGGGGTGGGGGTTATGGTTTGGTCCTGCCTTCGCTATTGTGGTTGATATGGGGGTAGGGACGGCCTTAGGACGTCTGGGGAGTCCCTAGGGACGTTTTTCCTGGAGGCCCTAACCCGGGGGATGTGGCTATGACCTGGTTAGGGGCTCTGGTGGCACCTAGATGGTGTTTTCCTTGTGGCTGTGTACAGCGGAGATGAGGGAGGGTCTGTACTGGCGGATGCTGGTTACTGGCCTGGTGGCCTGGCTGCCCCCGGGTGGGTCCAAGACGGGCGTGGAGGCCTGGGGGTCTGGGGGTGCTCCGCCCCCGGTCTGGGGTGCTGGCTGGGTCTTGGGGGCCTTTGGTCCTGGCTGTTGTGTCGCCGGGGCTGTGGGCGGGTGGGTGCAGGGGGGCTCAGCCCCAGTGCAGGGGACCTCTGGTGCATCGGCCCAACTAGGGGGCTCTCTAACTGGTGGGGAGGCTGTTATATCTTTGCAGGTGGTCTCCTCTCTACAGGAGCTCACTTTGCAGGTGGGGGAGAGATATAGGAGAGGTAGAGAATGAACTCAACCTGGGTGTCTATTGTCTTGTGTAGTTTGGGAGATGATTGGATGACGGGGTGGGTGCAGTTTTCTCTGTGGTGGGGTAGGGTGGGCTGCCCTGGACTCTGTAGGGCTGGGCGGTGCTGCTGTTGTGGGCCCCGGTCCGGATGGGCCCTTGCCCTGGTGGGTTCCAGAGTGTGGGGGTGCCTACTGGGGTCAGCGGGGGAGCTGGCCCCAGGGAGGGGCCGCTTGCCCCTCCCTTTCTTCCCTCCCCATCCTCAGCTACCTCCCTCTTCCCGCTCTACCACACCCACCCACACACGCAGGGCTTGGGGTGCAGATATGTCACCAGGGTGCAGGGGAGGCATCTCCCCCTCTATCCCCTTCTGGCCGCCTGTGCCTCAATTTTATTCTACAACCTAGACATCCACATTACTCACACTCTCACATAACACATACATATAGGGCCTTGGGGGTGGGCACGTTTTACAGCATCCAGAGGATGGTCGGTGTATTCCAACCCGCCTCTGGCGCTGGTGCCCTACCCTCAATTTTAATGCATATAGACACTGAGGGTTTTCGGGAGGAGCCGTGCTGCTCTCTGGCAGGAAGCACCATGCATTCCTGTGTTTTAAATGCACTTTAGAACAGCACACAGCAACACTACATATGAGCGGGCGGAGGGAGGTTTGGGGTCTTCACTCACCCCGGTTCCGCTAGCCGTCAGGGCTGGGGGCCTGGGAGGAGGTGCTGGCCGTCAGATTGGGGTCTGGGATGCGGGGCCTCCCTGCTACTGCAGATAAGGAGGCGGTCCGCTTGCCTCCACCCCAGAAAGAAGGGTTACACCTCCTGGGTCCCCTCTGGGGCCAGGGGTACCTGGACCTGGGATATAGAGTATGTTTGGGGAGTGTGATTGTCTGTGCAGTTTCTATTTGTGTCTGTCTACACATTGGGTAAGTGCCGAGTGTTTGGTTGTGTATATGGGGGTGGGAATGCACGTTTGAGTATGCGTGCGCCTGTTCGTCTGTGTCTATATGTCAGCTTGGGTCTTAGACTCGACCTCTCTGGGAACATCTCAGGCCCTCCAAAATACGGAGGCCTATCTCCCCTTACCACACTGCCTGCCGGTGTTGGTGCCCTCAGATGTTGGTGTGCTGGTGTTTCTTGTCGACTGGGGCTGGGCACTCATGTTTGTACCGGCTCACTCCTGGTTGCCGATTGGCAGGGCCTGGCGCCTGTGGCCCGGCTGGGCCCCTTGCGGGGGGTGGGGTGCCCTCAGGCCTCTGGCCTCTGGGCCTGAAGCTCGGTCCTCTCTGGCGCAGCTGGCTGCCGGCAGAGCCCGTGGGCATGCCACTGCAACCCCCTCTGGCCTCTGCTCCGTGGCTGCTGGGTGACCTCTCATTTGGGGCTCTACTCAGCTCTTCCCAGGAGGGTGGCACGGTTGCCCCTCTTTGGTGGTCCTCCTTGGGTCCTCATACTCTGGGGCCTCTGGATGTCTGAGGCCTGGATCTCCTCCATACCTGCTTCATGCCCTGGGGGACAGGGCTATGGCTCCCCACACTCCCTAGCAGATCGTTACATGGAGAAACCTTTGGAATACAAGCATGCTTATCCACACAGGTATGCACACAGGTGTACACATGGGTGTTCAAAGACACAAACTACACCTTTCTTGGCTGCTACCTCAAAGCACATTGTGCGAGGTCTATCTTGCGTGCTGCACAATAACATTTAATATTTAGTATCTACTGTTATCTACTGCTAGCTAGTTTATTGTGATGGTGCAGTTTTTATTATGTTGCTCTTTTTTTGTTGTTGTTTGTTTTCTCTTCTGTTTTTTTTCTCCATACAGGTGATCCAGGTGTTTTGTTTGTTTTTCTTTCTTTCTTCCTCCCTTTCTCACCATCTCTTCTCCCCTCTATTTTTCTTTCTCTCCCTCCCTTTCTTTCATTCTTTCTCCCTGTCCTGTCCCCCAGTCATGTCTGTCCCGACTGTAACAACCGAAAATAAAATAAATACATAATTATAATAAAGGTCAATCAAATGGACCAATATGGCAAGGCCATGATGATCCACTTAGTAAAATAAATCTGCTTGGCATCTCTCTTGGCCTTAAGACAACAATTCTGATGGCTAAAGATCCAAACGGGAGGGGAAAAAAAAAAAAGGTTATAGAAGCTCCTGTTGCTGCTTGTCTGAGCTAATTTACAGAAGTTCTGCTGTTTTCTGTACTTCATGTGAGTTCACGGGAAGCGAAGGAAAGTTTTGTGGAGAGACTGGAGATTCTGTGTAACATGAAGACGTGATCTGTGAAAAGCTGAGAGGTCTCTAAGGCTGAAGAAAGCTTGGGTAGAGAAACAAAATACACCGCCTTGGAAAAACAGTTTGCAATAGTTAGTATGGTGGCGTTACCTGGAAGCTAGTGAGGAAATCTACCATGATGTAGGACCACAGACCACAGCTGTCGGGAACAGTAAACTAGCAGGTGGTGAGCTCAGTGACTTGGTCTGGGCACAGACTGAACAGGCAGAAACCTACTGATGAACTTCACAAATGAAGGTTGGCCATCAAAACATCCTCTGGAGGAAGGGGATGATAATAATAACCTAGGTGACAGTTTGGTGTGTAAATGGTAGATGGACCAGTTCATATTCTAATCTGAGTACTCAAATTTGCCTTTTTCACCCAAGAACATTTTCTCTAGGTTCTTTCTCTACGCAAGAGATCCCAATCTAACATTCGTACTCTGATGGAGCAGACTGGGATCAAACCACCAACCTTCAGTTTAGTAGGTGACGGGCTCTACCACGTGAGCTCCAGCCACTTGTATGTATTTGATATCATACAGGTTCAAAATCAGCAAATCAAAAACAATCCACCTCTGAAAGATGAAGAACACACATTCATTTATTTCCTGGTTTATTCTGGTTCCAGGATATTTGAATCCACCTGCTGTTTGGAGTCTGCATGTTCTCTCCGTGTCTGTGGGGGTTCTCACAGGTTAGTTTCTCAGGGTTTCTTCAAACAGTCCAAAGACATGCATGGAGTTTGATTAATTGGTGATACTAAACTGCCCCTGGAGGGTGAAGATTGTTTTTTTTTTTAAATAAACAAATAAATACTGCTGTCACGTGGCCAAACAATCATTACCAATAAGTGATAACAGAGCAACTTTGAATTTACTTCTAGTGTCAGTGTTATTACACAGGTTCATCGTTTTTTAATCTTTTATTCAGTATTAGGACCTTAATTTCAATCAGTGATGAAAAGTCAACCTATAGCCTAAGCTGAGTTTGCTCAGTTATTTTACACTTCAAATTGTGTTTTAAAATAAGAAGAGTGGCAGAGAGCAGGGTGAGTATACCACTATGACTTCCTGTAGACCACAGTGTATTATCGCCATCTACTCCTCTGGAGTGGTGGTGTATGATACTATGAGGCGTTGAGTTAAATTTTTTAAATAAATAAAAAAATTTTAATTAAACAAATAAATACTGTTGTCACGTGGCTAAACAATCACTATCAATAAGTAACAACAGAGCAACTTTGAATTGACCTGTCAGTATTATTACACGGGTTCATCGTTTTTTAATCGTTTATTCAGTATTAGGACCTTAATTTCTCACAGTGATGATTCAGATGAAAAGATAATCTATTACCTCAGCTCAGCTATTTTACACTTCACTGATTGAAATAGATGCAATTTTCTGAAGCGCTTTAACCGTGGACAAGAAAACAAACTGTTTTAAAATAGGAAGGAAGGCAGAGAGCAGGGTGCATATACTACTATGACTGTACCTGAGCAGTGCTGTCAATGACTTGGTTGAATGGATGGTCTAAAAATGAAGATCTGATGGGTGAGTAAAGGATTCAAATATTGTTACACTAAGATGTTGAAAACATGATGTAACATGTGTCTGTGTGATATATGTAGAAGTTGGTCCAATTGGAAACAGTTATTAAGTGACTGAGAAATGAGTGTGTGTGCTTGTCCAGTCAGTGAGTACCTTTGGTTCTGTTTTGTCCCATGCATCCAGACATTACAGTTGTCTTTATGTTATTGTTAGAAGGATGTATATTGCTGAATGTCCATCCCATGGCCCCAAATCATCATCCCCTAGAAGTGTCATGTCAATATCTGCATATACTGTAGGAGTAGGAGGTATAAAAGCTGTTGGTAATCTCACTGTCCCACTCAAAACAACTCCTCCTTGCCCTTTCTCTCTCCCAGTTAAGATGCTTTTTGTCTGGATGGAAATCTCTGTAACCTGTAAATGAAGCGCAGTAAACTGTTAGCTGCTGTTGCCTGCTGTGTCCACATCAACAGCAGCCATAGATCTCATTATCCCACAGCAGAGACGCAGTGCCTTGGCCTGCATCCTATCCACTTTAGCTTAACGGAGAGTCTGCTGCTGAATCTGCTGCTGACGCTACAGCTCCATTCCTAATCTTACTAACACTATATGAGCTGTGGGTGTATGGAGGGCTACAGGTTATTTTAAAGGAATCTTCTATAATGAACACCAACACTACAGGACAGTGTCCACTCAACTCTTTCCTGTTTTTGACTCCTTGACACACACGGCACAGGGAATGTTACACCATAAACAGTCCAACCGTAAACACTAGGTAGGAACAACATGGCTAAAAAATAAATACATGTGACAAAAATAAGGTTACAGTAGTTCCACAGTGAGAGCTGGGAAGTGGACTCACAGATGAAACCCGTTTTTCTTGCTTCTGGGTTTGTTCCTGACCATTTTACTGTTTCTCATCACTGACCCACAGTCTTTAATCATGATGTCATTCACATAAATATAAACTCTTTCAGTTTTTGGGCTGTAATGAATTTTTACAAATATAAAATCTTCATGGATTAAAATTCATAATACAGTGAAATACATAGACTACACACTAACAGTTACGATAAGGTACTTCTATGGGAGAGCCAACAGGCCCAACTTGCATAGCTTATAGAATCAGACAGGATCAGGCATGCTCACAGTGTTGCAGTCTGAAAAAAGCCTACATATTTTCACACCGAATGACTGCTGCATGCAGTTATTTTTCTTTTTAGCAGGTGATTTAAATACTCAAAGACTGATTTCTAAAGAAACAATATGGTTTCATTTGCGTGCAATATGAGGGTAAAAAGATTTTGCTCTGAAGGTCACAGACTACAGTAAACAACAGCAACAGTATCAGGAAAAAAAAACACAACTCTGCACAGAACTAAATAACAGAAAAAAAAGCTTTTCATATTTAAATTTAAATTACTTAATCATCTCAAACAATAAAATGTCCATCCGTCCATCCATTTTCATCCGCTTATCCGGGGCCGGGTCGCGGGGGCAGCAGCCCAAGCAGAGAAGCCCAGACCTCCCTCTCCCCAGCGACCTCCTCTAGCTTATCTGGGGGAACACCAAGGCGTTCCCAGGCCAGCCGAGAGATATAATCTCTCCAGTGTGTCCTGGGTCTGCCCCGGGGCCTCCTCCCGGTGGGACATGCCCAGAAACCTTACCTAGGAGGCATCCTTGTCAGATGCCCGAACCACCTCAACTCAGCTGGCCCCTTTCGATGTGGAAGAGCAGCGGCTGTACTCTGAGCCCCTGGGATCCCTGGGACACACAAACCCCTCCACCACGCTAAGATAGCGATTTGCGGAGGGGACAATAAAATGTGTTTTTCAATATAATTAGTGTTAATCATTGGATTTTTTAATGTAGTATTAGAGTATTGCAGTAATGAGCCTATGTCACGACGGTGGTGTTTTCTGGTGTAATGGGGTAAACTGTCCTGCTGGGGGAGTGCTGCTGCCCGGGATTTTGGGTTGGGTCTGAAACAACATTTAGCCAGTGTTACATCTCAGTCCACATCAGCCCAAAGGAATGCTGTAATGTAACAGTGTACAGTTTATTTTTTATTATCATTGTTGTATACAGTTGTTACAACTATAACAATTCATGTAATGTTGCATGTATCCACTTGTTTATTGAACAAAATTGATATTGGGTCAGATATTATTGTTAATGCCAGACAGGCTGGTGTGACTATTTCAAAAACTTCTGATTTACTGGGATTTTCCCACAAAACCATCTCTACAGCTTACAGAGAATGGTCTGAAAAGGAGAAAAAGTGCTCTCTGACATGTTGAGGTCAGGGGACAGAGTTCAGAGGTCAGACTGCTTTAAGTTGATAAGTTGATAGCAACACAAATAGCTAGTCATTACAGCCAAGGTATGCAGAAGAGCACAGTATGCACAGCATAAAGGACGTAACAACAGCTAAGAACAGGAAACTGAGATCACAATTCACAGACTCACTAACATCTGAGAAGATTGTAAAAACATAGTGTGGTCAAATGCTTCAGCATTGAGATGGTGGGGTCAAAACTGGTGTAAAACAACATGAAAGCAGCCTGCACATGATTCATGGGCAGAGAACAGTTTCTAAAAAGGAGGCTCGTATGTTTTGAGCAGATAAAGATATATATCTGGGAAAACTTGTCACTTAGTCTCCCCAGTTCTCAGTTTGTTTCATGCAGTGCTTCAAATTCAAAACGAGTGGATGTTTTTGAGATTCTGTTTTTGTGCTATTTTCTGTTAAAAAACATTTTTGATTTTGTGGTTTAATCTACCTTTTGCACACATCTTACATATAGGCAAAAAAAGCGTATGGGGAAGAGGGCGGGGTTTGCTCTGTGTCTCTATGACAAAAAGAGAAAACGTGTCACATCAGTCAAGAAGACAATGGATGACACGTCTCTACTACGTCTGCTCTGTGAGTGAAAAATATCTTTCTTTTAAATGTTGAATTTTTACTTTCTGTTCTCTTAGTAAACAATGATGGAGGAGAAGATACTGTTAGAACAAAAAGACGAATTGGTTAAAAACAGCATGTCAAAGGGGAAATTTTACCATTTTACAGGTGAACTTGACAGAGTTTAGTTAGTTATTATATGAACTTATCTTTAAAGTGGACACATGACTTCATGCTCAGAGTTACAATGTTTCTCATTTCTAAATATAATCAGACTAACTATTAATAAAAAAGCATGTTTTTGACTGTGGAGTATTCAGAGAAGAAGTGCAAACTATGAAGATGTCTTTTTTCTATAGCAGTCGAAAAACATATTGTTTAATCCTTTTAAATATGTGACTGCACAATAATGTGATTGGACCAGAGACCTATAAATAAAGCTGAGATAAACTTTTCCTTTCACTTTCAAAACAGAGTTATTAGCATGTCTGGCTTTTTTTTCTAAACTTGCTCCATCCAGTTCTACCTTTTAATGATTGTTATACTTTTCGCAGGCTGAAAATCAGCTAAATAAACCACAGTCCTTTATTATTTTCCAGACCAACCTAAGTGTCATTTATCTTTACTTCTGATTTCATTGCTTTGCTGGACAACAAACCAAGGTCAGTGATTTTCTTTTAAACATTTCAAATATTTCTTTGTTGGCTTCTTATTCTGGCATGTTTAGGCTGGCAGCCCTAACCACATAAAATAATTTAATTCTCATTTAAAAATTTGTGTCTAAGTACTACTTTGCAAAACAATGAAATGTTTAATTGTAACATCACAGCTGTTCTGACTGTGAGTCCCAGCAGCTCTCAGTTCTTTGAAGGAGACTTTGTGTCTCTGAGCTGTGAGGAGGATGACAGCTCTGCTGGATGGACTCTGAGGAGAAACACAAGCAAACAACAGAGGACTCAGTGTGGAGATGGGTGGGGGAAACCAGCTGGTTCTTCCTGTAATATCACTATGATGGTGCCTCATGACAGTGGAATATATTGGTGTGAGTTCAATCAGAGTACCATCAGTAACATGGTTAACCTGACAGTCACTGGTAAGCTGAGTGTGTGGAGTTAGTGTTGATGAAGCTGTGTGTAAATGGATGAAATGCTGTAGTTTGTCTCTGTGTTGAGGTGGATCAGTGATCCTGCAGAGTCCTGTCCTCCCTGTGATGGAGGGAGATGACGTCACTCTGCTCTGTAAAACAAAGACCACTCCCTCCAACCTCCCAGCCATTTTCTTCAAAGATGGCGTCTTCACTGGGAAAGAGTCTGCAGGTCACATGACCATCCAGCATGTTTCCAGGTCTGATGAAGGCCTCTACAAGTGTGACATCAGCGGTCATGGAGAGTCTCCATCCAGCTGGATCACTGTCACAGGTGACACACTCACCTGTCTGTGTTTCTGCAGGTTTCAACATTCACAATGTGACGACAATTTAATGACTGTCTTTGCTTTATTTTAGACAAACACACCACCACACCTCCACTTGCCTCTTCTGCCGGTTCCTCTCCACTTGTCCCGATGTTGCTGACAGCTGGAACAGTCTGTGTTGTGTTAGTAGTGATGTTACTGGTTGTTTTGGTGGAACAACATGTTGACAGGAAACTAAAAGGTGAGACTTACACTCTTCATGTGCTGCATTAACACCTCACGTTAATATGTTTTTCAATTTTAACAGTATTCAAAGGAAAGATCAAGCTTGGTTAAAAGCAGCTCTGTGGGAGTTTTCCTTATTATTAATTATCCATATCCTATTCAGTATAGGCATTCAGACGAAATTAGAACAACGTTCATGGGTTTTAATGTGCTGATATCAAATGTTCTGATTGTTTTTTGGCGGAGGAAGAGATAAAGGTCTGTATGAGGAAGTAACAGACTGCAAAGCATTCTGGTTGTTCTTCTGAGCAGCAATAACCATCACAGAGCTGTTTTCATAGTTACAGACCACAAGGTTTAAAACCTTCCACTGCAAAAAAGACTATCTTTACTCTTCACCTCACACTAACGTGCAGCTTAAACAGTTTACTGTTTAAGCTGCACGTTCTTTATGGGGGCAGTTCTTTCTCCCACAGTCTAAAGACATACATGATAGGTGTTAACTAGTGATTTCAAATTGGATGTAGTGTAAGATTGTTAAATTGTCTTTCTTAGTCCTGTGATGGACTGGAAACATGTCTGGTGTGCAGCCCACCTTTCACACTATCCCAGTGGGGATAAGCTCCAGTCCTCCTGTTCCAGTTGTTAAGAAAATGTATGGATCATTTTAGTGATACATATTTTTAAAAGCTAAGTCAAAGCCTACAATGATATTGTAGATCACACGGTAGTTGTTCTGTGTTTGTAGAAGTCTGTTAATGGAGAGTTCTGTTCCTTGTGTGCAAACAGTATTTTCAGAACTAATAGCTCTGTGATCACTTTGGTCTGTGGTCAGTTCAAATCTGGCGTTCAGCTCCATCTTCATCGTTCACAGCAGTACTCTTGTGAAAGTATATACTCGGTATACAATTTCTACTTTAGTTCTGGTATATCTAAAATTATATCCTGTCACAGAGTGACCCTGAAAAACTATTTCATGCAATTATTACTTCCAGGCTGGACTACTGTAATTCTTTATTATCAGGATGTCCTAAAAACTCGCTGAAAAGTCTTCAGCTAATCTAATCCTCACATACAAGGTCTTAAATAATCAGGCCCCATCTTATCTTAATGACCTTGTAGTACCATATTACCCTATTAGAGCACTTCACACTCACACCGCATGCTGCAGTGTGCAGCAAATAGTAAGTATTTACTGTTATTCATTTAAGACACCAAGGAACGTGAGACTAACCTTGAATAGTAATAAAAGGTGAGCTGTTTAACATGGCTGATAAAAAGGTACAAAAACAAAAAAGCACAAACTAAATGCACACAGGAGGATAATGAGGGAATGGGGAAAAGGTTGAAACACAGCCGGGACAAATTAGACCTAACGAGACTAGGCGAAGCAAGACTAGACACAGTGCACATAGGATAAGTACTTTCACAATAAAACAGGAAGCAGAATGGAAAACAGACATGACAACAGGAATTGGATAACATAAGACATGCAGCATGAAACACATAAAGGGTGAAGGAAACTTAAATACAGGGGTAGAAAACTAAAGGGTAATCTCATAAACAAATGAACTTAGCTAACCTAAAGAACTTAAACATCAACATCCAAAAAAACTAAAACTTAAAACACTGGGTCAACAGACCCAGGAACATCGTTGTCACAGGGGGCTGTGGTGAAAAGGCCACAGGATCTGCCGTCAGTCGGCTATGCCAGGGTCTGAGGGCCCCCCACCCCCCGGAAAGGCCCCGACTGAGCCACGGGCACCAGGCCCCGCCAAGCAGCCACCAGAAGTGAGCAGGTACATAACTGAACGCCCAGCCCTGTACACCGAGAACCACCAATGCACCGATGGCTGAGGGGCATCAACAGCCGGCAGGGAGTGTGGTGGGGGGAAATAAGCTCCCAAACCTGGGGAAGTATTCCCAGAGAGGTGGAGTCTAAGACCCATATGGATCAGGGCAAACAGTAAAACAGTAGCAGCACCACCAAGTCCCACAGAGCCCGAGGCAGCCCACTCGACCCCACCACAGAGGAAACTACACCCACCCCGTTATCCAATCATCTCCCAGACTACATAAAACAACAGACACCCAGGTTGAGTTCATTCTCCACCTCTGCTATAGCTTTCCCCCACCTGCTGGAGCGCTCCGGGACTCCTGGAGAGCTGAGACCTCCTGCAAGGATGTGACAACTTCCCCGCCAGTTGAAGAGGACCCCATTTCTGCCAATGCACCAGAGACGCCAGGGCTGGCCCTGCGTGCACACACCCACCTACAATGCCGACAACCCCGGCAACAGTAACCAAACCCCCAAACACCCAAGCCAGAGCCCCATCTCGGAGGCAGAGCACCCCCATAACTCCATAAGGGGTCATTAACATTTGGGCCATATATACTTACAATACATAGCTTTTTGTTAAGAATAGATAATTTAATGATTAGGAAGCTACCCTCTGGATCTATAACTGTGTTAAGTACTGTAAAATTAATATTTTTGTGTATTAAAATTGCTACCTCCCTTCATCTAGAACTATAGGAGGCTGAGAACACATTAGGAAAATGTGTGTTTTAAGTTAATTTATAGCTGTGACAGGTCTCTGTGTTTCTTGTAATAAAACAAGAGACACACCATCCCATTATAATGACCTTGTAGTACCATATCACCCTATTAGAGCACTTTGCTCTCGCTCTGCAGGCCTACTTGTTGTTCCTAGAGTATTTAAAAGTAGAATGGGAGGGAGAGCCTTCAGTTTTCAGGCCCCTCTTCTGTGGAACCAGCTTCCAGTTTGGATTCTAATCTTAAAAGATTAAGCTTAAATCTTTGCTTTTTGCTAGAGCATATAGTTAGGGCTGGACCAGGTGACCCTGAATCCTTGAATCTAGGACAGGGTGGTTTAAAAGAACCCCACATATCAGGTTTAGTTGTTTCTCTCCCTTCTGTTTTTTAATGCCACTGATTTTTTACTTTTTTTTCTCTATCCTGATGTTTGGCTGTGCTCATAGTCTAATAAATAATAACCATAATAACAAGATTTTATTATTTAAAAATCACATAAAGTTAAGAAACATAAACAAGACATTTATTAGTTGTAATGATTTTTATCTGCAGTAGTATGCTGATGTTTGCTGCTGGATGTGATCAGTTTTCCATCATGTCCCATTTGAGTCCTGCACAAAAAGCATAATTGGAGCACGATTAATCTGAATGATTTTTAAGTCATCATTAATGTAACAGCAGCAGTATCTATAGGACTGTACTGCCTGCACTGATGCTCACTTTATGTGTTTTCTTGTGCAGAGAGTGATTCAGCTGCAGTCGACTCAGCAGTGAGAACAGAAGATGTCACTTATGGACAAATCATCATCAAAGAGAAGCCTTTTTAAGAGGCAACTATAAAATGTACAGCTGCTCTTCTTTGTCTCCATCATGGTTCAAGATTACCTTTTTTTTAAATAGGGGTGTGTGAGCAGACTTCTCTGTGCTCTACAGCTAATTTAAATGAGAATGAGATTTTTTTAATATCTTGTGGTCAAACTGTGTTAAAAAAGAAAAAAAAACCCAGACTGTATCTGCAGATGTGATTTGACATTTTTCATATATTATCCGTCTAACCATCTATTTTTCTTTCATCTGTGCAATTCAGGGTCATGTGGGTGGCCCAAGGCCTAAATCGGAGAGACAGAAAACCATTCGCACTCATATTCATAACCTCCTTTTACAATCATCATTTAACCCACTAATTGTATGTCTTTGTATTGGGGGAGGGAGTCAGACTACCTGAAGGGTACTCAAAATTATGGCTATACACAAAACACAAAACCCCCACCCCACCAAATAACAGTTAAATAGGCGTTCATTTTTCACAGCAGTTTCTCTAACTTTTAAAGGAGTGGGCTAAATGGAGCCTGAGTGGTGAACTTTTCTGGAGCCTTCCCCTCATCCTAGTCTTTAGTCTTGCAATAAATGCAATAATGTGAGCTCACTTGCTGGATTATGTTAGGAGTCTATCTGCAGCATTTTGGGTTTCTTGGAGGTGTGAAAGCCAGTAAACAGGTCAGTAATCTTTGAACAATGACACAAATGCATTCACAAGTTTCTCTAGTTCAGAGGAGGAGACTACAATTCTCGGTTTAGAAATATTCCTTAAATGAAGAAAACTGTTTAATCAGTTTATGTTAACATAACAAATGCTCACACACAGGAGTCATGTACACGCACAGCTGTCCTTTTGTTTCACTGTGAAATAAAATGATTATCATGATGAAATGAAACTCTTCTTTCTACACACTTAAAGGTTTTCCTTTTAAATTATCAGATCATTGCTTAGCCCACCTTTATACACAATATGATGAATTTACTTAAAAGTGCTTCCAAGAAAGCTGATGACAGATGCCTCAGAGCCACATCTGTGTATGTTAAAGTAATGGATGGTAGCTGATATGGCTTTAACCATAAGCACATGTGTGAGGCCTGGGCAATGGACTCATTGATTTGATTGATTTGATTTTGTTTCTGTACTCATTACTGTTTCTCCTCCATGGATTTTTCTTGTAGCAAATGTAGCAATACCAAAAATGACCACGGGTATGGCATGTGGACACATAAAGGTGTTTGTGGGGCAGGTTATTTGAATGCTGTGTGTTTAAACAAACACACACACACACACACAGAGAGAGAGAGAGAGAGAGACATCAGCAATGTCCCTCTGATGAAAGATTAAACTACAGCCCGGTGCTGCCATCTACTGACACTAAATGGCACCAACAAGCTCTCCAACACCGAAAGATAATCTGAAGCATCTGGTACCTTGAGACCACATAGTACAAGCTAGCTTTTTATATTTATTTTTATAAATAAAACACTTTGTCCCAATTCTAAATATTGCGGATGAGAACAAACCAACACTGGCCCAGAAGAGTTCAGTCAAACGATGATTTTATTGAGCACACGCGTGGGAAGATGTATACTGCAACACATCAGCATAGATCTTCGCCAAAAAGCTCAATTCATGATGGTTTTAATATGTCAGGGTTCAGCCTCTTCAACATCAGACATGAACATAATACGCATCAGTTACAGTAAATAATCAGTTAAAAATAGCTAAAATAGACAGAGACGTTCCTAGGACATCCTTTTATACATGGTAATTAATTCATTCTCCGACCAGTCCCTGGGGACTTTACACTTTCTTGACTCTTCTTCTGTCACTTGTTACTAGGCAAGCTCAAATGCAGTTAGAAACTAAATGAATTCCTGGCCTTCGGCCTGGCCTATCTTTAAATCATATATGTTTGTAAGCGTGAATGCTGTTTTAACCTTCGGTTGCTCCAAGTCACCTACAATAGATTGTGAAGACATCGTGCTCCACAAAGCTTAAATAGATTGAGCATCAACTCTTATTGAGCACAACATGCAATGTGTGTATACAATGATTATGGCTGCACCTGTAATAAAAATGTTAATCTGATACCAGTAGCTTTAATAAACAGTTTAATGCAATGTTAATGATGAAGAATATACTGTAGCAGTAAAATAATTTCTTTATTTCCACAACTTATATCTCCACTGTTAAAATGTGGTTTACACAATTATTGTCCAATCCAATAAAGTGCATTACAGTAATACATCCGAGTGCTAACAAAGGCAGGGATAACTGTCTCAAAGTGCTGCTGTGAAAGAATTGGCTTTATTTTAGCCAGCTGCCTCAGCTGAAAGAAGCTTGAGTTTACCACTGCCTTAATCTGACTGTGAAGTTACTGATCACAGTCCATTTGACCCCCAGGTTTGTGACGGTTGGCTTATTATACTGGGCCAAAGAATCTAAATACAAATTGGACTTCTCAGAGGGGCTACAAAAACCATCACCTCAGTCTTTTTGTCATTGAATTTTAAAAAGTTAACAGACATCCAAACCTTAATGTCATCAAGACACTGAAGTAAAGGCTGTGTGTTTTTTATTTAGAGGGACATAAATCTGACAGTCATCAGCACAGAAGTGAAATGTAATGCAGTGTTTTCTGAGTATAAAACCAAGAGGGAGCAGATACAAAGAAAAGAGGAGGAGGCCGAGAACTGAGCCCTGTGGGGCACCACAGAAGAGACGAGTGGAGGACGACACATGGTCACAGAGACTAACACAAAAAGTTTGCCTGGCAAAGTAGGACCTGAACCAATATGGTGGTAGAAAAGTCAGTGTAAGCATCAACTGCATTACCCATGGGACCCCTGAGTGAGATAGAAGAGAAGAGAGCTGCTGGGAAGAAAAACAAATAGCCCACCCTGTGGTTGTTGTGAATGGTGTGTGAGTTAGCACTCCATGTTTAAGATGCTCTAGCCTATTACTTGTGCGTATTGGTTTTAGCTACCTTTGGCATATGTGCTAGTTAATGATAGCTATGGTGGCTCAGTTATTTGATAGTTTCTGGCCTTGTTCCAGCTTTATTTGTTCCCTTTACCAATTCATATGACCTTGTGAGCTGTAATATTTTTGTATTACGTAGTGGCTAACTAGAGGGCTGACTGCTTATTAACTGCCTCAATATGAATATTTGTCCCTTGTATTGGAGTGCCATCTTGTGGCTCAATCTAGGTAGTGCTTTAATAAATGTGAACGCTGTTACGAAGAACTATCAGACTGAAGCATAGCCGCCGTAGCACAGTTGTTGTACAGAAATTCATGGCTAGCTCTCTTACCCTTTAATCTGTATTCATGTTTTAATGCTTTTTCTGTTCTCGATCGCAGAAACCACCCAGCATCATCCTCCTGCACATCTCCCTCTACCACCAATCTGAGTGCAAATAAATTCCACCTGTTACAATCTACTCCCTGGATGTCAGCTTCTCCTTCTGACCGAGGATAACTATTACAGCACAGCACAGAATTAAACTGACGTGCGCACTTCTGTACACCAGTGCTGTGCCTCTAATGCCCACCCAGTGCTCGAAACAAGTGAGTGAAATGGCATGACCCACTGTATCAAACACATCTGTCAAATCTAAAAACACAAGAACAACACAGTCCTCAGAGTCAGTAGCTAAAAATATGTCATTAAAAGCTTTTAAAAGGGCTGATTCAGTGCTATGAAATTGTTTAAAACCAAACTGGAACCTCTAAAACATTTAGTTTTTCCAGGAATGTCATTAATTGGCTGTGAACCATCTTTTCAAGAACTTTGGAAAGAAAAGGTAGTTTGGAGATAGGCCTGCAATTTGCAAGAATTGTAGGATCAAGAGCAGGTTTCTTAACCATGGGTTTGATTACATTATGTTTAAAAGCTTTAGGAACTACACCTGACATGAAACTGTGGTTTACCAGCTCAAGAACTGTCATGGTCCTGGGTGTTTTCCAGTGTTTATGTATGTTTCCTGATCATTGGTTATTCATAGGTTTCATGGGACAGACCGGCGACCTGTCCAGGGTGTACCCCGTCTCTCGCCCTATGACAGCTAGGATAGGCTCCAGCACCCCCAGCGACCCTGAAAAGGATAAGCAGAAGTGAATGGATGGATGGATGAAGGCAATAGGCAGAGTGTTACAGCCATAGCCCTAAATAATGTAGCCTGATGGGCAGTGTAGTCCGTGCTGCAGGGAGAATGGACTGCCATACCTGTTATGTGTCTGTGAGCGCGAGGGAGGGAGAAAAAGGAGAGTCGAAAAGTACGAGTTGTCGCCGAGCAGAAACGGGAGATGGAAGCATGTAAATATAATAATAACCACTGCAGCCAAAAAGAGTGCCTGACAAGCCCAGTTGTAAGTACGCTATTAAGACTCGACTGTACACTGTGTTCGTGTTTTCCTCCGAAACAATAAGTTCTGTTGGAGCAGCCTTTCAACGCCTCTCTCTTTCTCTCACTAGCAAAGTTGACCCACACAACAAAGTAAAGCTAGTTTTCGGCTACGAGCCCGACATGGAGCCTGACGTATTAGTCAGAGGTCCCTTTACTATGGTTCAGAGCCGCGGACCTGTTTTATATACGCACGGAATAGTTTTCTATACAAGATCACTGCAAAAAGTGCAGCCTTACCGAATTTCCACCCTACTGTTACTCTTTTTATAGTAAGATTTAAAAATCTAGTTGGTATTCGTATGGCGAATATCCTTCATTAATAGTAATAAATCACACAGCAATAGTACATTCATGTAGTTGTAAAAAGCTTGATAATATATTAAGTAATCCAAAGTATTCAGAATAAGTTACTCTCATTGAGTAACGTAACAGAAGACGTTACAAAATCATTTTGGGGCATGTATTCTGTAATCTGTAGTGGAATACATTTTAAAAGTAACCTTTCCAACACTGCTCTCCTTCAATAAAAGCTCACTCACATGTCAGCCTGTGCCTGCATTTTGGGTCCTTATCTCAACTCCACACAGCCTTCGACAAACACTGTGTCATAAGAACTTTTCCTTCTTCATTATCAGTTATCAGTTCATCGTTCTCTTGTAAAGTCTGTGACTGTAGTGTAGACATAGTCTTCATTAATCTGTGGAAAGGGTAGTGTCTCTGAATTATTTGAATGTATTTTGTCAACTTGTAACTAGTTTTTATTGTAATGAAATTTGATGAACCATGTTCTGATACTTTATGTGTTGTGTTTCTCATTTCATGCACTTTATTAAATAAAGTTGTAACAGTAACAGAGTTGTGTTATCAGCATTAATGGGTATTGAAGTTCTGGAAATAATTTAGAGGAAAAGACACATTTTTTTTATAGTTTTGCCTCTGCGCACCACCACAAAATATTTGACTCTATAATCAAGATGTGACTGACGTGCAAACTTCCAGCTTTAATTTAATGGGTTTAACAGTTGCATGGCATTTATTGGTTATGAATTGGAGCAATTCTTATAAGCATTCCTCCATTTTCAGAGGCTCAAAGGTAATTAGACAAACTAACATTGTTTTAAATATAAGCACAGGTTTTATTTGGCCTAAAGTCCTTTGTAAACAATGATTGCCTGAAGTCTATCACCCATGCACATCACCAGATGCTGTTTCCATCCTTGAGCAACTTTGTCAGGCATTTACTGTGTTGATTTACTCTTTGTGACTTTCTCTGTCTTCAGTTTTGCATCTACTAACTGAAAAGTGGCTCTTTTAGGCTGAGATCAACTGACTGACTTGGTCATTGAAGAATATCCCATTTCTTTGCCTTGAGAAAGGCTTGGTTTTCTTTTGCAGGATGCTTTTGTTTTTTTCCAGACTATATTCCTGTACACTTCAGTCCTCCTACGTATGTGCTGTGCTGCCAGCATTCAGTTCACAGCATATGGTACTGTCAGATCACACAGTGCAAAACAGGTTTTTATATTTATTTTTAAAAAAAATTATTGAAATTATAATTATCTCAAACAATACGATGTGTTTTTAATGCAATTATTGTTAATCTTTTTTTTTTATGTAGTATTAGAGCATTGCAGTAATGAGGCCCTGGAAGATTGGAGCCTGTGTCCTGTATGTTTTCTGGTGTAATGGGGTAAACTGTCCTGCTGGGGGAGTGCTTCTTTGTCTGAAACAACATTTAGCAGAGTCAGAGTAACATCAAAGCAAAGTTTCCCAATGGAAGGCTGTAATTTAACAACTGTAACAATTGTCTAAGGAGCTTGGAAAGAACAATTAATGTCATTAACTCTACTTGCCGGTTCTTCTAATGTTGTGGCATGTATCCACCTGTTTAGTGAACAAAAATGATATTAGGCCAAATATTTTCTTTTACACAAACATCAAATATTTTTCCTTATAATGTTCTATATTACCTCACATTAGATGATATACATCTTTAACTTTTTAATGTTAATGCAGGCCTGCAAAGTGAACCTTTTAAATATACTGGTACTTTTTGTGCCCCCGGTTCACACTGATGAGCCACTCTGTGGTATCTGTTACTCTCACATTTATATTCATATCAGTCTGAAACCACAGCCCATAGCTATTATAGCAGTGCTTCACCTGCAACTCACAACAGCTAATTTCTGTCCCCACAAAAGGCTGAGACACTCAGAAGTAGGCACGTGAACATATATAAAGAAATGAACACTCAAATTAACATGCTATTAAAGCGCACACCAGCATTAGAAGTACAGATATTTCCATGCTTGGTCCCAGGTCAGCATCAGAATGATGCTGAAAGGTGATTTATGTGAAGGTGAATGTGGCATTGTTGTTGATGCCAAACGGGCTAGCCTGAGTATTTTAGAAACTTCTGAATTACTGGGATTTTCCCACAAAACCATCTATACAGTTTACAGAAAATGGTCTGAAAAGTGTTGATGAGAGAGGTCAAAGGCCAGACTGCTTCAAGCTAATAGTAAGGCAACATAAATAGCCACTCATTACAGCCAAGGTATTCAGAAGAGCGTAGTATGCGAAGCACATAGGACGTAACAACAGCTAAGAACAGGAAACTGAGGTGACAATTCACACAGGCTCACCAACATCAGAGAAGATTGTAAAAACATAGTCTGGTCGAATGCTTCAGCATTTAGATGGTGGTGTCAAAACTGGTGTAAAACAACATGAATGGAGACTGCACACATGATTCATGGGCAGAGAACAGTTTCTAAAAAGGAGGTTCGTATGTTTTGAGCAACTAAAGATATATATCTGGGAAAAACTGTCACTTAGTCTCCCAGGTTCTCAGTTTGTGCAGTGCTTCAAATTCAAAACGACTGGATGTTTTTCAAAGAGCAAAAACATTCTAAACATTGGAGATTCTGCTGTTTTACTATTTTCTGTTAAACAACATTTTTGATTTTCTGGTTTAATCTACCTTTTGCACACATCTTACATATAGTCAAAAAAACATGTGGGGAAGAGGGCGGGGTTTGCTCTGTGTCTCTATGACAAAAAGAAAAAGGGTCACATCAGTCAAGAGGACAATGGATGACGCGTCTCTACTACATCTGCTCTTTGAGTGAAAAATATCTTTCTTTTAAAGGTTGAATTTTTACTTTCTGTTCTGTTAATAAACAATGATGGAGGAGATGGTACTGTTAGAACAAGACGCCAGGCTGAATGGACTGAACAGCAGGTTAAAGGGGAAATTTTACCCTGTGAACCAGTGAACTTGACAGAGTTTAGTTAGTTATTATATCAGCTTATCTTTAAAGTGGACACACGACTTCATGCTCAGAGTAACAATGTTTCTCATTTCTAAATATAATCAGACTAACTATTAATAAAAAAGCATGTCTTTGGATTGTAGAGTATTCAGAGAGGACGTGTAAACTATGAAGAGGTCTTTTTTTCTACAGGACCTGAAAAACACAT
Source organism: Oreochromis aureus (assembly GCF_013358895.1). Taxonomy (NCBI): domain Eukaryota; kingdom Metazoa; phylum Chordata; class Actinopteri; order Cichliformes; family Cichlidae; genus Oreochromis; species Oreochromis aureus. The sequence goes on along the minus strand of NC_052944.1, from coordinate 61,591,679 downwards.
TCTTTAATCCTTTTACATTTATGTGACTGCACAATAATGTAAGCGGACCAGAGATCTATGAATAAAGCTAACCTTTCCTTTCAAAACAGAGTTATTATCATCTCTGCCTTTTTTTTTTCTAAACTTACTGCATCCACTTCTAGCTTTTAAAAATGAGCTAAATAAACCACAGTCCTTTATTATTTTCCAGACCAACCTAAGTGTCATTTATCTTTAGTTATGACTTCAATGTTTTGCTACACAACAAACCAAGGTCAGTGATTTTCTTTTAAATGTTTCAAGTATTTGTTTGTTGGCTTATTCTAATATGTTTACGGTGGTAGCCCTAACCACAGAGTTTAATTCTTATTTAAATAAATAAAATATTACTTTGCAAAACAATGAAATATTTAATTGTAACATCACAGCTCGTCTGACTGTGAGTCCCAGCAGCTCTCAGCTCTTTGAAGGAGACTTTGTGTCTCTGAGCTGTGAGGAGGACGACAGCTCTGCTGGATGGACTCTGAGGAGAAACACAAGCAGAGACACCAGAGCTGAGTGTGAGGAGTGGGGAGAAGCAGCTGGTTCTTCCTGTAACCTCAGCTACATCGACCCTTTGGACAGTGGCGTTTACTGGTGTGAGTCCAGAGAGGGTCCCATCAGTAACATGGTTAACCTGACAGTCACTGGTAAGCTGAGTGTGTGGAGTGTGACATCAGCGGTCATGGAGAGTCTCCATCCAGCTGGATCACTGTCACAGGTGACACACTCACCTGTCTGTGTTTCTGCAGCTTTCAACGTTCACAGTGAGACGAGAACTTAATGACTGTGTTTGCTTTATTTTAGACAAACATACCAACAGATCTCCACCTACATCCACACCTCCACCTGCCTCTTCTGCTGGTTCCTCTCCTCTTCTCCCCGTGTTGCTGACAGCTGGAACAGTCTGTGTTGTGTTAGTAGTGATGTTACTGGTTGTTTTGGTGGAACGACATGTTGACAGGAAACTTAAAGGTGAGACTCACACTCTTTATGTGTTGCATGAACGTTTCACGTTAGTATGTTTTTCAGTTTTAACAATATTCAAAAGACAGATGAAGCTTGGTTTAAAGCAGCTCTGTGGAGTTTTCTTTATTATAAATATCCTGAAAATAGTCCGTCCATCCATTCTCTTCCACTTGTCCAATTAGTGTAGCAGGGTGTCTGGAGGCCATCCCAGGTAGGTAAGGTACATCCAGGACAGGTCACAGAGACAGACAACCATTCAGAGTTAATCATCAGTTAGCCTAACTGTATTAACTGCTTGTTTTTTTAAGAGGGACCTGGAGGCACAACAGAGAGAGAACATGCTAACTCCACACAAAAGGTGGATTTGAATATAGGGCCTTCTTGCTGTAAGACAACAGTGCTAACCACCATGCCTCCTACTGCCCAAAAGGTGCTCTTTAGATTTAGTAATTTTAGGTCTCACATATACATTTGTGTCATCT